>NC_069503.1:449962227-450142227 GCF_027579735.1 Bombina bombina
CATCCGATTTGTCCAGTCCTCTACCTATTACCGAAGATTCATAAATCGCTTGAGGATCCTCCTGGTAGACCTATTGTCTCTGCCAGGGGATCGCTCATGCAACCGCTGGCAGAGTTCATTGACTCATACCTCCAACCGGTAGTACAGAATACATCAGCACACTTGAAAGATTCTTCGGAATTGATCAAATGTCTGAGAAGTATGGATGACTTGACCACAACTGACATTTTAGTCACCATGGACGTGGTAAGCTTATATACCGTGATCCCCCATGCTCATGGTATTGACATGGTAAGACATATTTTAATAGACAACCACATGTACACGGGCCCCCCTATTGAATTTATTTTACATCTGTTGGAGTTCTGTCTGGAGAAAAACTATTTTCGCTTTGAGGACAAATATTTCTTACAGACCATGGGCACAGCGATGGGGTCGAATATGGCCCCATCCTATGCCAACATTTACATGGCGATGTATGAGGAGGATAATGTGTTCTCCAGACAGAACCCCATCAGATTGTACAGACGGTACATAGATGATGTCTTTCTGGTGTGGAATGGCACATCAGAGAGTCTTGTTGAATGGGTTAGTGGTTTGAATTCCCTTGATTCAACCATCAGATTCAAAATGGAACACAGCCGGGATAAAATCCACTTTTTGGATTTGGAAATTTCTAAGGTCAGAACTGCGAGGGGATATAGATTAGAAACCACTTTGTTTAAGAAACCGACCGACAAAAATTCTATTCTCCACTACCATAGTTTTCACCCCAAATTCCAAAAAGAAGGTGTCAGTTCCTCTCAACTCCTGCGGGTGGTCCGCAACAACACGGATGACTCCCGTAAGCAAAAACAGCTGGTTGAAATGTCTGAAAAATTCCTGGAGAGGGGCTATCCCCCAACGCTGATAGAACAACAATGCTGTAAGGCACTGGAATTAACTCAGGACTTCGCCACCACCAAAAGAATTAGGAGTGAACAACCTAAACGACTGAATTTTATAATTACCTACACCCCAGGATCGAGGCTCACGCAGGAGGTGATTAACAAGAATTGGCTTATGTTGTCCAAGGACACAAGCCTTCCCTTCAAGGATATGCCAGAACCAAGGGTGGTGTATAAACGGGCAAGTAATCTGAGGGACCTGCTGGTGTTAAGCGACCCTATACACTGCTATGAAAAACAGATGTGGCTAAAAAGAGGAAAACCGGGCTGCTACAAATGTGGCAGTTGTGTCACATGCAACAATCTTCTAGCAGGGACCACTTTCCAACATCCTCACAATAATAAGAGGTACAAAATTAAACACAGACTTACCTGTTCAACGGACTTTGTGATTTACGCTATTATTTGTCCATGTTCCAAATACTACATTGGAAAAACTGTGACACCGTTCAAGGAACGTCTGGCCAATCACAAGACGGCGATCCGTCAGGCCATCGATAAGGGACGGTCAGAACAGCTGGTGGCACGCCACTTTGCGGAAGCGGGCCACAGTGTTGCTTCACTGCGAGTAATTCTTATTGATCATGTCCCTTTCAGCATTGCTGAAACTGGAGGCCCGGTGGATTTTCACCTTGGACACAGTAACACCCCAAGGATTGAATGCCAATATAGACTTTGGCTGCTGTTACAAATAATCATGGACACTATGGGAGTCATCCTGTTGTAATATGTTTCTACCTACTCCTCTTGAGTATGGTGCCAATACTATGTTAATTTTTTTAGCCTTTTTGGCTTCTAGTTGTTAGCTACACCCCACATGCCCTGATACCATAGTGGGTATAGAGGGATGTGATATATGTTGAATCATTGGTTCTTGTAGCTTTACTAGCCATCTTCTATTAATTGTGGTTGATTACCCTATTACTAGTATTATAGATACCTGGTTTTATGCTATAAGTAGGGCTTTTGTCTAAGGCCCTTGTTGTGTTCATCACTATGTCACTGTACATTTGTGCCCATCAGGTGTTTGGCTGCTGTTGCGACGTCCCGCACGCATCACCATGGCAACCGGAGGTATGTGTTTACACGGCGTTTGCCATGGATACCTGTGACACAGACATTCCAACACAGCGCGCTATGCCGTGATGACGTCGTGACGCACGTGCTGGGAATCAGCTGTTTTCGGATGTCCAGGTGTGTTTGATGTGCGCGGGAGGGAGCGGCACCACTTTGCAAGCTGATTGGCTATCACTTAGTGTTGGGTGGGTATTTAGGGTTGGTGTTTGTAGGTTCACATTATCCGGTCTGTATACCATTGAGAAAGGCTCACGATAGAGCCGAAACGTCTGGTTTCTCTTTTGTTGAATAAATCGGAGTTTGAAAAATTTCCTGTGTGCCGGCTGTTCTTGGATCACTTTCAACAACGGAGGCCGTCCGTTGGATTCAGTTCTACTTTACTGTATGTATTTACTCTGCCGAGCACCTGGTGGATGAATATCTGGCGAGTGCCGTTTCCCACGAACAATTTATATATATATATATATATATATATATATATATATATATATATATATATATATACACACACACACACACACACATATATATATATATATACACACACACACACACACATATATATATATATATATATATATATACACACACACACACACACACACACATATATATATATATATATATATATACACACACACACATATATATATATATATATATACACACACACACACACACATATATATATATATATATACACACCACACACACACATATATATATATATATATATATATATATATATATATATATATATATATATATAGTATTTTGGTACAATATATATCTTAACCTATATATATGTATGATTATATATAGGTATAGATATATAGCGATATATAAGAATATATATTTACAAATACTTAGAACATACTCTGCTATGTGCAGAACATTGGAATGTGAAATATTTACAGTAAATACACAGTTTAACACTTTATTAAAAATGAATATTGTATAATATTTATTTTTTCATGTTTTCATCTATTTAACTACAATGGGCTCAAATGCACTTATATACAGGTATGTCTTTATATGTATAGATATGTATTTAGGCATTTATATGTGTATATATGTCTGTAATTACATATATACATATATAAATACTTAAATACATATCTATACATATGTAGACATTTATATATACATACATACACATATTTAGATGTGTATGTACGTACATCTCAATGTTAAAGCCCTTTGCCTGTCTTTTTTTCTAACACCTGAGACCTCATATCTTTGAGCCCTGATAACTTTTTTTGCAATTTTTTTTTTAGAAATAATTTTTATTAGTTGGTGTTATAGATTAATGTATTTTTGATGTGTTTTGTGAGACTTTTTTGTTTTGCGACACAGTTAAACAGAGCTCTGAGGTCGCACTAACCTTATGTGGGTTAACTTGAATTGCGCTTAAGCGTTCACGTTTACTTTTAAGTTGTAATATCATCTCAATTTAACCTGAGCGCAAATGAACGCAAAAAACAATATCTCTTGCTTGCCAATGTTTGTGCTCCACTCGTAATCCGGCTTCATTTGTTAATAAATATCCTTATGTTTGGGAGCACTTTTGAAAAGTGAGATTAGAGTAGCCAAGCAATAGTTTTATTTGTAACTTATTAACAATAAACTCAGTAAATATAACTTTAGTCTAAAGAGAAAAGTTGAGATTTGACACTGTGTATTTGACACACACTTTATGCAACTTAAATATTGTATTGATGTACTGTATATACCTATATAAAAATGTACCCTATAAGTGACATTTTGCGCATGCACAATCAGTCAGAATAGTATTCACAGACAAAGTTGGTATCTGTGGTTAATATATAAATCCCACAATATATTATAATAATGTCACAAACACTAAAAAAACACTAGGGGTAAATTTATTAAAGTCTGGCGAACATGATACGCTGTAGCAGTAGCGTATCATGTCCGCCAGACATTGCTGAATGCGGACAGCATACGCTGTCCGTATTCAGCGTTGCACAAGCAGTTCTAGTGAACTGCTTGTGCAATACCGCCCCCTGCAGATTCCTGTGGGTGTCAATAATCCCGATCATATAGGATCGGGCGGATTGCTGTACGCAGCCTCAGAGGTGGCGTATGAGTTAGGGAGCAGAGGTCTATAGACCGCTGCTTCTTAACTCCTGTTTCCGGCGAGCCTAAAGGCTCACGCTGAAACAGGGTGAATTGGCCCAATTTGGCTAATAATAAATTAACCCCAGGAATAGTCTTAGCTAGAACATTTGAGTTCAATAAACAATATATTTTTTTATTTTACAATAATACAGTGTATTTATTAAAGTGGTGACCTGAAAATGAAGAAATATGTCCAATTAATATTATACCTTTAAGAAACATATCTGACTATACAGTATTTCATTTCCTAACAATCAAGTAATTAAAGGGACATAATTAAAGGGACACAAACACAAATTTTGATTCAGATAGAGCATACAATTTAAAAAACCAAAACTTTTCAGTTTACTTCTATTATCCAATTAGCTTCATTTGCTTAGTATCCTTTTTTGAAGGAGCAGCAATGCACTACGGAAACTAACTGAGCACATTGGGAAAGTCAATGACAAGTCAAAAGCTAACTCCAGTTAGTGCAATTGCTGATCCTGAGCCTACAAAAAAGGTTACCAAGAGAACAAAGCAAAAAACAGATAATATTTAAAATTGCATGCTCTGTCTGAAAAGATAAAAGTTTGACTTTAACTTAATTTACCCTTTAGGGGTGTTAATTACTGTGATATTTACACTGTGCCTCTGTTACTGTAGAAACTGTCCCTAACTAGTATGAGCAGAGGAGATAACAGACATTTAAATTTAGGGAAGCCTATATTACAACATTATTTTAAAAAATACATTTGCTTATTAGTTTAGGTCTAATATTTGCTTTAAATACATTATTATATCTATATAATTTAGTGATCAGTACTTCACAACTGTATGATTGTATTATAAATTTGCACTGACAATTTAAAACTTGCGCAAATGAAGCAAGCCTTCTAGTCACATATTACTGCACTTATTAATCAGCTAGATTATATGCATTGGAAGTTATGATAATCTCCTGAATTGAGCTTTCCTGATGTTGAGAGTGACCCACTTTGAAATACTCGTTCCATACTTTTATTTACAGCTAGGAACATATTTAGAAAAACAAAACTCCAAAGTTTTTCAAAGAATCAAACAGTACACAGGAGTAAGGAGTAAAATATCTCATTTTAGTCAAGGCTTTTTGGCATCATTAAATGATACCCTGCAGGAAAAGTTGACATTTTGGCTATTGATTTGGCCTTTTTCTAAACTTTTTTTCAACTCATTCTAAGAAGAAGCAGAATCAATTGTCAAAATGTCAAGTTGGAATGAAATAAAGTACTAAAGACATAAGAATAGAAATAAAATCCTTGTATCGGTTTGCTTTTGTGTTTTAAAATCAGAATTATAATTTGATACATAAAAATACAGATAATTATAATTTGAGTTTATTTCTATGCCTGTGTACATATTAAATTTTAAACAAGCGTATGACAATAAGTAGTATTAACTATCTATTGGACTAATAATGCATGACAGACAGACAGGCAGATAAATAAACAGATAGACAGACACAAAGCTGCAATAGATAAAGTAATAGACAATCCTGTAGAATATATTAAATGTTTTTAAAAATGCTTCAACATGTCAGCTAGACCAATCCTTTCTCAGCTTGTGATATGTATTAAATGAAACATATAACTAAACTTACTACTTATTAGCTGGGGGTTTCCCTGTGTGTCTTTTCAAGCTAAGAGAACACAAATTACAAGATGTGCAATGTGTTGATGTTTTTGTATATACCAAGGCCTCAGCAATTTTCAGCGCTAGATTTTTAAATTCCATTTGTATTCTCTGTGAAATATCCACCTAGACAACTAGAAAGATGAATAAAATAAGAAATTTACAGTTACATAAGTATGTGGAGAGTAACACAGAGATTAGTTTTACCCCTTTGTCTGCCGAGTGCTGAGCCATTTTTACACCACTGTGCGTTACCCACACAAATTACACTTTTATTATTATTATTATTATTGTAATTATTATTATTAATAATAGTAACAATAATAATAATAATAGCAGCATTTCCTAGATAATTCTAAGTGATAATTTATTGCTCCACATTTAGCATCAATTCACCTTTCCAAACACCAAAAAGTAGGGTTTTATATTTATATTTTTTCAGTACAAAATTGATAATTGAAAATCAGAACATAAAGGGCTAGATTACAAGTGGAGCGCCCACAAACAGGCAAATTTGCCCTTTTACGGGTGCGCAATAAATAACCAGCCATTGTTTTCTCTAGAAAAAAGGCGCTTGAGAGGTGAAATGATAACCCTATATAAATATATTGAAGGCCCATTAAAGGGACAGTCTAGGCCAAAATAAACTTTCATGATTCAGATAGGGCATGTAATTTTAAACAATTTTCCAAGTTACTTTTATCACCAATTTTGCTTTGTTCTCTTGGTATTCTTAGTTGAAAGCTTAAACTAGGAGGTTCATATGCTAATTTCTTAGACTTGAAGGCCACCTCTTTTCAGAATGCATTTTAACAGTTTTTCACCACTAGAGGGTGTTAGTTCACATATTTCATATAGATAACACTGTGCTCGTGCACATGAAGTTATCT
Source organism: Bombina bombina (assembly GCF_027579735.1). Classification (NCBI taxonomy): domain Eukaryota; kingdom Metazoa; phylum Chordata; class Amphibia; order Anura; family Bombinatoridae; genus Bombina; species Bombina bombina. The sequence goes on from NC_069503.1 coordinate 449,968,934, forward strand.
GGGAGCAGGCACTGATTGTCTAAACTGCAAGTCTGTCAAAAGAACTGAAATAAAAGGGCACTTTGCAGAGGCTTAGATACAAGATAATCACAGAGGTTAAAAGTATATTAATATAACTGCGTTGGTTATGCAAAACTGCTGAATGGGTAATAAAGAGTGTAGACTGTCCCTTTAATGTATTTAAGGCCCATATACAAAGATGGCAGAAGCTTTATTTATTTTAAGAAAATTGTTTGTGATAAGAGGTCACAATTTAAGGCTGGAGGAAAGGATATTTAATCTCCTGCAAAGGAAACGTTTTTTCACTGTAAGAGTAATAACATTGTGGACCTCATTACCAAAGGAGGTAGTGAATGCCAATACCTTAGATGCATTTAAAAATGGTTTGGATTCATTTCTGGCTAGGAACAGAATTCAGGGATATGATTGCTTGTGTTAAATGGGTCACATTTTAATGGGATTATTTTAAGCTCAACTTGAGCTTTTTTGTAAGTATATTAGATTTGTATAGGTTGAACTTGATGGGTTTCAGTCTTTTTTTCAACCTCATCTACTATGTTACTATGTATTACAAGTGGCTGGTGGCTTGCGGTAGAGCAAAAAGCAGTTATGAAGGGTTAAAGTTGGCAGGTGCTGGGTATTAGAAAAAAAATGGCACTGAAAACTGCCTTTACATAGAGGTCTATGGGAACTGTATGTTCCCTGTAAATATATATGTATATGCTTATAAACATACAGTCAGGGACAAAAATATTGGTACCCCTGCATTTCTGTCAGATAATGCACCACTTTGCCAGAAAATTGTTGCAATTACAAATGTTTAGGCATTCTCATGTTTATTTCTTTTGTTTGTATTGGTATGACACAAAAAAGTGGATGGAAAAAAGCCAAATCTGACACATTCCATGCAAAACTCCAAAAATGGACTAGACAAAATTGACACCCTCAATTTAATGTTTGGTAGCACACCCCTTGGAAAAAATAACTGAATTCAATTGCTTCCTGTAACCATTAATGAGTTTCTTACACCTCTTTACTGGAATTTTGTACCACTCTTTTTTCGCCAACTGCTCCAGGTCTCTCGGATTGGAAGGGTTCCTTTCCCCAACTGCTGTTTTAAGATCTCTCCAGAGGTGCCCTATGGGATTGAGATCTGGACTCATTGCTAGCCAGTTCAGTACTCTCCAGTGCTATGTCTTAAACAATTTATGGGTGTTTTTTTTTACTTATGCTTTGGTCATTGTCCTGGTGTAAGACCCAAGACCTAACTTTCTGACACTGGGCCCTACATTGCACCACATAATTCTTTGGTAGTCTTCAGATTTCATAATGCCATGCACACAGTCAAGACATCCAGTGCCTGAATCAGCAAAGCAACCCCAAAACATCAGTGAACCTCCACCATGTTTGACTGTAGGGATTGTATTATTTTCTTTAAAAGACTCATTTCTTTTTCTGAAAACAGTAGAATGATGGACTTTACCAAAAAGCTGTAATTTTGTTTTGTCTGTCTACAGTACATTCTCCTAAAATGATTTTTGCTTCCTCAGGTAAGTTTTGGCAAACTTCAATCTGGCTTTTTTATATTTCTGTGTTAGGAGTGGGGTCATGCTGGGTCTCCTACCATAGCATCCCTTTTCATTCAGACGTATAGTGCAAGCTGATACATTTGTACTCTGTGCCTGAAGGTCAGCTTGCATTTGTCTGGAAGTTGATCGAGGTTCTTTATCCACAATTCGAACAATCCTTCATTGCAATCTTTAATACATTTTTCTCTTTTGTCCACGTCCAAGGAAATTAGCTACAGTGCCATGGACTGTAAACTTCTTGACAATGTTGTGCACAGTGGACACAGGAACATTAAGATCTCTGGAGATGGACGTTTAACATTAAGATTGTACATGCTTTTCCACAGGGGTGCCAACATTTTTGGCCATGACTGTATATATTTATGTGTTAATATATGTATATACACATAAACAAAAATATATGTATATATTAATATCTATTTACATTCTGTTGCCCATAGCTACATGACTTACCCCCTTTGCTGCGCTAGTTCTCATGCTGTGCCTCATGAGAATGAGGCTTTCATTGGAGACTATTGAAGCATGCTCTCATGAGCGCAAAACTTCTGTGCAATGCGAACGTGAGGTCACGTTTGCATTGCATTTAACTTGTAATAGCAGCGCGCATTTGCGTGCACTGGCATTACTAAATGGAGCACAAATATCGCTTTTGCGGAAGTGATATTTTGCACTCCACTTATCATCGCCACTATGCAGCACTTTCCAAAGTATACAGCGTAGGTTTAATATATCTAATCATGCAACTATTACATTTTAAAATTAGACAAAATTCTGATATCCCAGATGGGTGGCTTAACCCATTTTGACAATTTATGCATGCTCCTATCCCTGTAAAAATATAAAAAAAAACACTAAACAAAACACAAGACAAAACATAAAATAGTACTAAAAAGGTTTTCCTGCCCTTTGTTACATCACTAAACGTGCTTGTGGAAACATCAGTGTCTCTTCCGACAGGAGTCACTGATGGAATAGGAGACTGCAGTCTTCTTCCACATCTGCAGTGTGGGGGACCCTGAAGATCTGGATCTGAAGGAGGATCCCTCAGGATGGCAAAATGTTGTCATCTGCTCTGGGGAATGGATGTGCTTGGTGCGCATATGGGTTGTCATAAGCACCCAAGAGGTTAAATCTATATTAATGTGCATGAGATGTGAATATTGCATATTAAAAGAGACAATATTCAGATTGGCAATAAAATGTTACAAAATATTCCAACTTACTTCTATTATCAAATTTGCTTGGTTCTCATGTTATTCTTTGTTAAAGAGATACCTAGGTTGGTTTTGTGCACATACCTGAAACACTACATGACAGGAAATAGTGCTGCAATCTAGTGCTCTTGCTACTGTATAACATTTTAAAAAACTGCTAACATATAGTGCTGCAGGCACATGCACACTCCTGAGCTTACATTATTGCTTTAAAACAAAGGATAACAAAAAACAAATAAAACATATTTTATGCTTACCTAATAAGTTCAGAAACCCTTCTAGCAGAGGAGATAGCCAGAAGAAAAAAGGATTTTCCAAGAAAGAACATTAATGTCCACCTTGCATAGGCTAAAAAGGGAGGAGCCAGCAAAGCCTTCACTACCAGATTCAAATTCCAAGGTGGAGAAATTGGCTAAATAACAAGCTTAATATGCACCAAAGCCTGAAGGAAATTATGAACATCTGGAAGGTTAGCAATCCATCAGGTCTACCTCAGGCAGACCCTAAAGATCTATGATCTGATTGAACACTTCTAGATGAAGAGACCATTCCCCTGGATGAAGAAACTGACCACTAAGAAAATCCACTTCCCAATTGAACACCCCTGGGATACGGATGGCTGAAATTACACAGAAATTGCCTCTGCCCAAGAGAGAATTCAAGACACTTCCCTCGTGGATAAGGGACTGCGAGTCCTCCCTTGATGGTTGACATAAGTCACAACTATGACAGCAAAAGCTTTTGTTGATCATTTGAATGATAATGACCATGGAAGGTTCACATATGAAATTTAATCTGACAAAATAGACTTTGTAGATTTGAGACTGACAGGCATGGAGACAGGTATAATTAAAAAGAGGTGTTCAGGAAACCGATATCTGGCAATTTGTTACTGGACGCAAAAAGCTGTCACCCTAAAAGGGTCTTTGGTGCAGTAAAAAAAAGGCAGTTTATACGGGTTAGGAGAAACTGCTCCAATCTGGAGGATTATAAAAGACACTCAGGGGGCTACTTATCAAGCCGTCTACTTTTCTGGCTTCGCCGGCCCAATACGTCCGCCTAAGCTCGCCTACCTTCGCCGCCGCGGACCTTGAATACGTTCGCCTAAGTTATCAAATAAAGCTGTCAAAAAGCCGCGGGGCGATGAGCAGCGGACTGTGACAGTTATCACTCATCCGATCTCGCTGCCCTTCGGCTTTTTCCCAGCTTTATTGCTAGCCTGTCACTAAGCACTCACACTAAACTACACTGTTCTACCCCCTATACCGGCGCCCCCGGAGGCCCCCGCAACTAAATAAAGTTACTAACCCCTAAACCGCCGCTCCTAGACCCCGCCGCAAGTCTTATAAATGTATTAACCCCTAAACCGCCGCTCCTAGACCCCGCCGCAAGTCTTATAAATGTATTAACCCCTAAACCGCCGCTCCTAGACCCCGCCGCAAGTCTTATAAATGTATTAACCCCTAAACCGCCGCTCCCGGACACCGCTGCCACCTACATTATACCTAGTAACCCCTATCCTGCCCCCCTATACCGTCGCCCTCTATTATAAAATTATTAACCCCTATCCTGCTGATCCCGCACCTCTCCGCAAATAAATAAATAGTTTAACCCCTAAACCGCCGCTCCATGAACCCGCCGCAACCTATAATAAATTTATTAACCCCTATCCTGCCCCCCACTACGCCGCCGCCACTGTAATAAAATGATTAACCCCTAAACCTAAGTCTAACCCTAACCATAACGCCCCCCTAACTTAAATATTACTTAAATAAATCTAAATAAATTAACTCTTATTAACTAAATGAATCCTATTTAAAACTAAATACTTACCTTTAAAATAAACCCTAATATAGCTACAATATAAATAATAATTATATTCTAGCTATCTTAGGATTTATTTTTATTTTACAGGTACCTTTCAATTTATTTTAACCATGTACAATAACTATTAAATAGTTATTAACTATTTAATAGCTTACCTAGCTAAAATAAAGAGAAATGTACCTGTGAAATAAATCCTAACCTAAGTTACAATTACACCTAACACTACACTATACTTTAATAAATTATTCCTATTTAAAAATAAATACTTACCTGTAAAATAAACCCTAAGATAGCTACAATGTAATTAATAATTATATTATAGCTATCTTAGGATTTATATTTATTTTACAGGTAACTTTGTATTTATTTTAGCTAGTTAGAATAGTTATTAAATAGTTATTAACTATTTAATAACTACCTAGCTAAAAGAAATACAAAATTACCTGTAAAATAAATCCTAACCTAAGTTACAATTAAACCTAATACTACACTATCATTAAATTAACTAAATAAACTACCTACAAATAACTACAATGAAATACAATTACATAAACTAACTAAAGTACAAAAAATAAAAAAAGCTAAGTTACAAAAAATAAAAAATTAAGTTACAAACATGTTAAAAATATTACAACAATTTTAAGCTACTTACACCTAATCTAAGCCCCCTAATAAAATAACAAACCCCCCCAAAATAAAAAAAATCCCTACCCTATTCTAAATTACATAAATTTCAAAGCTCTTTTACCTTACCAGCCCTTAAAAGGGCCATTTGTGGGGGCATGCCCCAAAAAGTTCAGCTCTTTTGCCTGTAAAATAAAAATACAACCCCCCCCCCAACATTAAAACCCACCACCCACATACCCCTAATCTAACCCAAACCCCCCTTACAAAAACCTAACACTAATCCCCTGAAGATCATCCTACCTTGAGTCGTCTTCACTCAGCCGAGCCACCGATGGAACTGAAGAGGACATCCGGAGCGGAAGAAGTTAATCCTCCAAGCGGCGCTGAAGAAATCTTCCATCCGATGAAGTCATCATCCAGGCGGCGCTGAAGAAGTCTTCGATCCGGCCGATGTCATCTTCAAAGAGGCGCTGAAGAGGTCTTCTATCCGGGCGAAGTCATCTTCCAAGCCGGGTCTTCAATCTTCCTTCCGCCGACGCGGAACCACCTTCTTCACCGACGGACTACGACGAATGACGGCTCCTTTAAGGGACGTCATCCAAGATGGCGTCCCCTCAATTCCGATTGGCTGATAGGATTCTATCAGCCAATCGGAATTGAGGGGACGCCATCTTGGATGACGTCCCTTAAAGGAGCCGTCATTCGTCGTAGTCCGTCGGTGAAGAAGGTGGTTCCGCGTCGGCGGAAGGAAGATTGAAGACCCGGCTTGGAAGATGACTTCGCCCGGATAGAAGACCTCTTCAGCGCCTCTTTGAAGATGACATCGGCCGGATCGAAGACTTCTTCAGCGCCGCCTGGATGATGACTTCATCGGATGGAAGATTTCTTCAGCGCCGCTTGGAGGATTAACTTCTTCCGCTCCGGATGTCCTCTTCAGTTCCATCGGTGGCTCGGCTGAGTGAAGACGACTCAAGGTAGGATGATCTTCAGGGGATTAGTGTTAGGTTTTTGTAAGGGGGGTTTGGGTTAGATTAGGGGTATGTGGGTGGTGGGTTTTAATGTTGGGGGGGGGGTTGTATTTTTATTTTACAGGCAAAAGAGCTGAACTTTTTGGGGCATGCCCCCACAAATGGCCCTTTTAAGGGCTGGTAAGGTAAAAGAGCTTTGAAATTTATGTAATTTAGAATAGGGTAGGGATTTTTTTTATTTTGGGGGGGTTTGTTATTTTATTAGGGGGCTTAGATTAGGTGTAAGTAGCTTAAAATTGTTGTAATATTTTTAACATGTTTGTAACTTAATTTTTTATTTTTTGTAACTTAGCTTTTTTTATTTTTTGTACTTTAGTTAGTTTATGTAATTGTATTTCATTGTAATTCTTTGTAGGTAGTTTATTTAGTTAATTTAATGATAGTGTAGTATTAGGTTTAATTGTAACTTAAGTTAGGATTTATTTTACAGGTAATTTTGTATTTCTTTTAGCTAGGTAGTTATTAAATAGTTAATAACTATTTAATAACTATTCTAACTAGCTAAAATAAATACAAAGTTACCTGTAAAATAAATATAAATCCTAAGATAGCTATAATATAATTATTAATTACATTGTAGCTATCTTAGGGTTTATTTTACAGGTAAGTATTTATTTTTAAATAGGAATAATTTATTAAAGTATAGTGTAGTGTTAGGTGTAATTGTAACTTAGGTTAGGATTTATTTCACAGGTACATTTCTCTTTATTTTAGCTAGGTAAGCTATTAAATAGTTAATAACTATTTAATAGCTATTGTACATGGTTAAAATAAATTGAAAGGTACCTGTAAAATAAAAATAAATCCTAAGATAGCTAGAATATAATTATTATTTATATTGTAGCTATATTAGGGTTTATTTTAAAGGTAAGTATTTAGTTTTAAATAGGATTCATTTAGTTAATAAGAGTTAATTTATTTAGATTTATTTAATTAATATTTAAGTTAGGGGGCGTTAGGGTTAGGGTTAGGTTTAGGGGTTAATCATTTTATTACAGTGGCGGCGGCGTAGTGGGGGGCAGGATAGGGGTTAATAAATTTATTATAGGTGGCGACGGTGTAGGGGGGGCAGATTAGGGGTTAATAAATGTATTATAGGTGGCGACGGTGTAGGGGGGGCAGGATAGGGGTTAATACATTTAATATAGGTTGCGGCGGGTTCAGGGAGCGGCGGGTTAGGGGTTAATACATTTATTATAGTTGCGGTGGGCTCCGGGAGCGGCGGTTTAGGGGGTAATAACTTTATTTAGTTGCGGCGGTGTAGGGGGGGTCAGATTAGTGGTGTTTAGACTCGGGGTACATGTTAGGGTGTTAGGTGTAGACAGCTCCCATAGAAATCAATGGGATGTCTGTCAGCAGCGAACTTGTACTTTCGCTATGGTCAGACTCCCATTGATTCCTATGGGATCCGCCGCCTCCAGGCTGGCGCTTTGAAAACCAGGTACGCTGGGCCGTAAAAGTGCCGAGCGTACCTGCTAGTTTTTTGATAGCTAGCAAAAGTAGTGAGAATGTGCCGCACTTGTGTGCGGAACATCTGGAGTGACGTAATAATCGATCTGTGTCGGACTGAGTCCGGCGGATCGAAGCTGACGTCACAAAATTCTACTTTTGCCGGTCTCGAGCCTTTGATAACTAAGGCGTATCAGCCCCGCCACAAATACGCTGCGGAATACGCAGCGTATTTGAGGTTGACGGCTTGATAACTACCCCCCTCAGAGTGTTTGACACAGCGCTTAACCACCAGGGGATATGATACCAGAATGGTGCACAGTATGAGAGAGCAGGTGATCAAAGTAGAAAGGAATGAGCTTTTGAGAGAACAAAAAAGCCCCAAGAAACAACAATTTGAAGGGGTTACGTTTGTGACGAATTATAGTCAACAGTATGATTCAATCTGTAAAATTGTCAGGAGACATCTTCCTCTGCTTACAGCAGATGGCGACCTTGTAAACACTATCTCTAAGGGGTGCAGATTCTCAAGCAGAAAAGCCAAAACTATAGGCAATGTAGTCCCCCCCCCCCCACTGAACTCCCAGATAACATGACTCCTAGGGGTCATGGTTGACCCATAAAGGGGTATACAGGTGCAGCAACTGCATATGCAAGGCATGTGAGTTTCTGACACCAGGAAATTAATTTAGTGAAGCAACTGGTATGACATTTGAACACAAAGACGTCTTGAACTGTAGATCAACCAATGTAATTTATTTGCTTACATGTACCCAATGCAAGGTACAATATACTGGTTTGACCACACATGAAGTCAGAATGAGGATACGTGAACACATTAATTCAACACTTTAACGACTGACGACGTACAGGGTACGTCCTACAAAAAATGGTCGTTAGTGACCAACGACGTACCCTGTACATCATCAGGGGTTTCAAGCGGTGGAAGCGATCCTGATCGCTTCCAGCCACTTTCAAGGTATTGCCGTGATGCCTCGATATTGAGGCATCACTGCAATACCTTTTTTGGCACACTGATGAAGAGAGAGCCACTCTGTGGCCCTCTCTGCATTGGCCAGTGATGGTGCCAATCATTGGTGGGTGGGAGTCATTGCAGGGAAGTGGGTGGGTGGCCCATCACTGGCAAACGTCCAGCCAGCAGTTGTAAATGACTGTCGGGTAAGTGCAGGAGTACGCGGGGTGTGTGTATGTGTGTGCGCGCGCCAGCGATCTGGCAACGTTTAAAAATGTTAAGTGGTGGGAGAGAGTAGTGGGAGAGGGTGGTGGGTGGCAGAGGAGGGGGGAATACATTTTTAAAAGGGATCTAGGAGGGGGTAGGGTATGTAGGGGGTGGAGCTACACTACAGAAAAAGTGGGGTTTATTAAAAAATGGTGGCAAATATTTAGTGGGGGGAGGGTTAGAGAGCTCTTTGGGGGGGATCAGGGAGGTTGGGGGCTAAGGGGGGATCCTACCAAGCAGATTATATTATATTATGTGCCATAATTGCACAAGCTGTTTGTAAATAATTTCAGTGAGAAACCCAAAGTTAGTGAAAAAGTGAACGATTTTTTTTATTTGATCAAATTTGGCGGTGAAATGGTGGCATGAAATATATCAAAATTGGCCTAGATCAATACTTTGGATTGTCTACTATACTACACTAAAGCTAAAATTAACTATAGAAGCTCCCTACAAGCTAGCTAATTAAACCCTTCACTGCTGGGCCTAATACAAGTGTAGTGCGAAGCAGATTTTAGCGGCCTTCTAATTATCAAAAAGTAATGCCACAGCCATAAATGTCTGCTATTTATGAACACAGGGGATGCCAGAGAAGCATTTACTACCATTTGTGCCATAATTGCAAGTAGTTTGTAAATAATTTCAGTGAGAAACCTAACGTTTGTGAAAACGTTTGTGAAAAAGTGAACAATTTTTTTATTTGATAGCAGTTGGCGGTGAAATGGTGGCATGAAATATACCTAAATGGGCCTAGATCAATACTTTGGGTTGTCTGCTAAAAAAAATATATATATACATGTGAGGGGTTATTCAGGGATTCCTGACAGATATCAGTGTTCCAATGTAACTAGCGCTAATTTTGAAAAAAAAAATGGTTTGGAAATAGCAAAGTGCTACTTGTATTTATTGCCCTATAACTTGCAAAAAAAAGCAAAGAACATGTAAATATTGGCTATTTCTATACTCAGCACAAAATTTAGAAACTATTTAGCATGGGTGTTTTTTGGTGGTTGTAGATGTGTAACAGATTTTGGGGATCAAAGTTAGAAAAAGTGTTTTTTTTTTTCAATTTTATCATCATATTTTATAATTTTTTTATAGTAAATTATAAGATATGATGAAAAACGGTATACAATATGTGTGGGTACAGTAAATAGTTAAGAGAAAAATTACAGCTAAACACAAACGCCGCAGAAATGTAAAAATAGCCTTGGGCCCAAACGGTCAGAAAATGGAAAAGTGTTGTGGTCCTTAAGGGGTTAAAAAAACCCATCTTAGCTTACAATGAGATGGACATTGATAGAGAAAGTCAGACAAAAACATAGAGGGGGTGATTTGGATTATATCCTAGCCAAAAAAGAAGTCTTCTGGATTTTTATATCTGTGTAATTATAGACATTTCTCGCATTATTATTTTTCTGACATTGTTTTTCTCACACTATGGTATATCTCTGTTTTTTCAGACTGTGTTTTATTTGTGCTTCATTTCTGATCCATCAATGCTGGGTATCCCTTAGAAATGAAATAATCCAATACAATTGATTGTATCACATTCTGATCTAGCTTGAATGATACTGTACATCAGTATTATGATTTATGAAATATAGATTATTGGTAACGGAATTTGCAACTAGTTGCTGATATGTATAATTATGAGTATTGTTTAATATACTGATCACATATCTCATGACATTCTAAACAGCATATTCTCCTTATTTGTAAATGAAGGGTTTTTTGCATGTTTTTGCCAAGAGATAGAGATATATAGTAATTCACTGTTCGTAAATTGTTCCCAGCCTAATGCCTTATGATATAAAGTAGATATATGTAGATAAGATCGCCACTGTATAAATACATTGATATTAACAGATAAATAGAAGATATCCTAATGAAGTGGGCTGGTTCGGCAGCATCATTATAATTTTTAAGCTATCGTAATAACTTTTATGCTTTATAAGACTATGTCCGGATAGACAGGTCATACAGCGAAATGCGTCAGCTGACCTGTGGAGCTGCCCACACCATCCAGGTGCTTAGGATCAGTGGATGTTTGTTTGATTGTTTAGAAGCGCTTCACAACGTAACTTTTAAATGCAGACCAAATAAAGGATTTTAACTTTTACTCAGGTGACTCCCTGGATTCCATTATTATCTTGACGGCTATGACATTGTCTGACTGGAACCAGAGAAAAGATTCTTCTTTCAGAAGGGGCCAAGCTTGAAGATCTCTGAAAATTGCAAAAAGTTCTGCAATGTTTATAGGCAACCTTGCCTCCCAAGATGCCCAGACTCCCTGTACTGTCAGAGACCCCCAAACAGCTCCCCATACTGAAAGACTGCATCTGTAGTGATCACAGAAGCCCCCCAAAAATAAGATGGATATCCAGCCACCAAGACAGAGACTGTCTTGTCTTGAAATCCAGAAAAATCCTCTGAGACAACAGAGTATGATCCCTTCACCACTGTCAAAGCATACAAAGCTGGTCTCATATGAAAATGAGCAATAGTGGGAAACTGGAGAGACTGAAACTGATTTCAGCCTGTCAAAATCTTCAGTCATTTTTTATCTGTTAGAGACAATCTCATGGAGATTGAAACTATCTGGAACCAAAGAAAAATAATGTTGTCTGTTGAACCAAAGAACTCTTTAACAAATGGACCCTCCAACCATGTTGTTAAAGAAACAACAACAGTCTGTTGGTGTGAGATTCTGCTAAATGTAAAGATGGGGCTAGTAGCAAGATATCGTCCAGGTAAAGATCCTTGGAGCTGTAGCCAGAAAAAAACAAAACTAAAAATGCTTGCCTAGAAAAACAAATCTCTGTAACTAGAAATGCTCCTTGTGAATTGTAATGTGGAGGTAAGCATCTTTTAAATTTCTTGTGGACGTAAACTGTCCTTGCTGAATGAAAGGCAGAATGGACCAAATAGTTTCCTTTTAAATCTAACACGGGTCTGTAAGTTCCCTCTTACAAGAATTATCCCACCCATGGATTCGAGATCCAGAACTGAATAAAGAAAAGCATGAGCTTTTAAAGGATTTTTCAGAACATTAGACAAAAAGAAACCTTCTTCTAGAAAGTCTTATCCTGAAACCTATCCGATATCCTTCAGAAATAGTCCAAGAATTGGACACATTCTGAAACCATGCCTCCTTAAAGAAATATAACCTGCTGACTACAAGAGAATCTTGATTGGGGCTGCACCTTCATGCGGACTTGGAATTAGGAGTGGACCAATAATAGCTTGTTTTCCAACCAGGGCGACTCTGCTTAGTTAAAGAATCAGACTTTTGCTCCTTAATCTGACGAAAGGAACAAAAATTATTAGAAGCCTTAAATTAAACCTTAGATTTCTTATCTTGGGTAAGAAAATTTTCCTTACCATCAGTAACAATCAAAAATCCGTCCCAAACAGTTTCATTACTAGAAAATAAATATTCGAGAGTCAAGACTTAGAAACTGCATTAGCAGACCAAGATTTTAACCTTAGGGCTCTCATAGAAAGGACAGACAAGGATATGTTTTTAATATTCAAGATAGCATCTCCAATAAAGGAATTTAAACAAACCCAAATGGTTAAAAAATCTTCGCTATAAGAATTATCAGAAATCTGATGAGAAAGACTATCCAACTAAATGGAAGAATCAGCAGAAACATCAGCAATAGCAATAGCTGGTTTGAAAATATAACATGTGTGCAGAAAATCTCTTCTTATACTTTCCTATCCAAAGGGTCTTTAAAAGATTTGTGACAATGCTATCCTCCAGAGGGATAGTAGTAGATCTGGCCAAAGTAGAAATGGCACAATCCACCTTAGGAACAGTTTCCCAAAGCTCAATATTAGAAGCAGGAAAAGGATACATTATTTTAAACATTGAAGAGAGATTAAACAAATCAGTCACTGGAAAATCCTCAGAAGAATCCTTAACAGGTTTAAAATAAAGAATTTGAATGACTGGTAGACCCCTCTTCATTAATATAAACGCACTTAATTTCCCAAAGTAAGCAAAACCTCCTTTAATAAAGAATGACTATGATCAATCTTAAACAAAAAAAGAGGAAGAAGCAGGTTCTGAATCAGAGACAGGCCCCTAATCATCAGAAAAAAACTCACCCTCAGAAGCCTCATTAGCCTCATGAGGTACAAGTAGAAAGCATATCTTGTACTGACCTTTTACGTTTACTTGAAGGTGGAATGACTGCCAACATTTCAGACACTGTAACTTTAATACATTTCTGAATGACAGGAGCAATTTGAACCAGACATTTCTATACCGGCTTACAATAAACACATTTATTACAGATAGAAAGTTGTTTAGAAATATCAGCTTCCGAAGGAGGATTAGGGACAGATTCAGAAGATTCCATAGTGAACAAACATTAAAATAACTCCAAAGACTAAAAAGAGCTCTAAAGGAATGAATATATAATACCCCATCCTGTGATCACAGCTATAGCTGCAAGTGCCCAAACAAATGTCAATTTAAATGTAAAGAAAACATGCACTGATATGCACACCTGCGAAAATGCAGTAATGGAAAGCAAAAAAATATAAAATTACTTAACTTAAACTTATCTTTAAAATGTTCTAGTTTATAAAAAATTAAATAGCTAATTTCCAGGAGGTTAACCTAATATAGAGCCCCTTATATATGGGATACAAATTAATCTGATCCCAGGATATATACACATAAAATATAATAATGCCAGGTATATGTCTTTAAATAAGTATTATAAATAAAAAAAACACATACCTTAAATACTCTCCTACTATGCAAAACAATCATCTACTGAAAAGATCCAAAAGGAGGAGGCAAAAGACAAGTCCCTGGGACATCCTTGGGAGGATAGTGACTACATTTTCAGGGAAGAGAATAAAATAGCACACACACCAGACATACAAAAACTTCCCTCTTGACAAACTCTGTACTCTGAGGGGAAATGAGCCTCAACTCAGTCTGAGAACTCCTCTCAACAAATAAATAATCTGTAGATCAACATTCTTCACCTTCCTCCAGCAGAGGCAAAGATAAGACTAACTACCATAGAGGTGGGATGAGTTATATAGAGCTCTTGAGGTTTGGAAATATTTGCTTCCTCCTATTGGTAGGAAAGTTAATTCCCATGAGTAATGGATCATGGATTCTTACCACCATTATGAAAGATATTTGATAATAGAAGTAAATTGGAAAGTTGCTAAAAATTGTATGCTCTATTTGAATCATGAAAGAAAACACTTGTGGTTTTATGTCCCTTTAAGAGCAACAACTAGGTAAAAGTAAGTAGTGGGTGGGCAAAAGATATAAAATATCAGGTGTGTTGAAACACTTCTAAAGATGCATTTAAAGCAATCTGGAATACTATCCTGAAACAAAAGTCGTTGCTTTCAAAAAATAGTAAGGATTTTAATCTAATGTAAAGGGACAGAGTGATGTAAGATGAAAATAATGTTCTTGTCCCGAGCTGTAGAATTCCAGGACTGAGATGTACATATTGCCTGTGCTTACTGTTAAGCTAATACATAACCCTTTTTTTTGTTAAAAAACGAAAATTAAGTTTATATGTTTAACTGCTGCACGTTTTTTGGTGGCTGGTGATGATTTTTAATGTTAATGGGGCAGAAAACCTCATCCCCTAAAAACTCCACAATGTCTACCAATTTGTTTCTTACCCAGACAAAAAGAGAGGGAGGGAAACACACAAGGGGCGAGATTACATATGCAGCGCAAGTTTCAGCGTAACTGCTGAAATCCATGTCTCCTTTAAATTCACCTCGCACATTGGGTGCATAACATAAACAGCGCTGGCAGATGATATACTGCCATAAATTGGAAAACTGGCGAGGTACAGAAATGTGCTCAACTACACATTTTTGGCATCGCCAGTGACTTATGACCCCCTAATCTGCCACCCCCACAGTAAAATGTCTAAAAAACATATTAACCCCTAAACCGCCATCCCCCCACATTGCAAACTACCTAATAAACATATTAACCCCTAATCTGCCATCCTCCCAAATTGCAATAACTAATAACTGGAACACAGAGTACTGCAAAATGAGTAGCAAGCAGCTAAGTGAGAACAGGCTTAGGGGAAGCACAGTTACTTCAATACCAAGTGAGGTATTGTTGGAAGGAGGGCCTTTAAATAGGCTTAACTACATTGGTTGTTCACACCTCTTAAAGGGATAGTATCACAGAGCTCCCTCCTTAAGGAACCCCTCCAGGGTTTAAGGCCAAGGTCTATCGGGGTGTCTCCTATGGAAAATGGATTCCAATCTAAGTGCAGATAAGTTGACTGAAGGCTCTCAGGAATCATCCTCACTAGGAAATCCCTTCCAGTGCATCAGATACTGAAGTTGACCAGACACTTTCCTGGAATCCAATATATTTCCTCAACCTCGTATTCCATGTCAGGTGCAATAGGAGGAGAGCTTGACTGAGTCATATGCAATTCCCGAAGTTCTTTGTAAGGTTTAAGCAAAGCAATGGGAAATGTTGGATGAATCTTGTATTGGAGTGGGAGATCTAACGTGACTGCATTTTCATTAACAAATCTTTTTATAGCGAAAGGTCCAATATAGAATCGATTGAACCTCCTGCATGGCACTTTTAATCTTAAGTTTTTAGTAGAAAGCCAAACCAGGTCACCAACAGCATATGAAGGTGATGGCCTATGTCTCAAATTTTTATATTTTTTCTGCCTTTTTTGAGCTTCTCTGATGTTATCAGATAAGAGAATGAAAGTTTCAGACATGGTGTAAGTGAGATCATTTACGACTGGACAATCACTCTGAATATCTGGGTATAGATGGAATGTGGGATGATCTCTGTATTATTATGGGTGAATTCCACCAAAGGCAAAAGTAAGGACCAAATATCATGATGTTGTGATGTATAACACCTTATATATTCTTCCAGCCAATGATTGGTATGCTCGGTCTGTCCGTTGGTTTGTGGGATAAAAGCGGTTGACAATCTTTGGTCAAATTTTAAGGTTTGGCATAATTGTTTCCATACTGTAGAGGTAAATTGACTTCCTCTATCAGTGGTTATGGTAGATGGAATACCATGGAGTCTAATTTTTTTATGAAGGAGTAACCTCACTGTTTACATACTAGTATGTAACTTGTGAAAAGGCACAAAGTAAGCCATTTTTGATAAAAGGTCTACAACCACCATGATGGTGTTGTTATTGTCTGAGGTGGGTAAATCAACAATAAAAAAAATCTAATGCTATCTCTTTCCAGGGTCTTTCAGGGATAGGAAGAGATATAAGAAACCTTGCTGGCTTTTTACGATCGGTCTTACAAGTGGTACAGATGTCACATGTTTCAATATATTTTGTTGTATCTTTAAAGAGATTGGGCCACCAATATGATCTTTTAACTCACTCTCAGCAAAATTATGAGTTTTGTGTTATGAGGGATGCGTTGCTAACTTGCACGTTATTCTCACCGCTCACTTTCCTACAGCGCTGGTAAAACATGATTTTACAAACCCGGCGTTAAAAGGCAAGAAGTGAGCGTAGCGCAAAATTGTGCTCCATACCGCACTCCAATACCAGCGCTGCTTAAGTCAACGGTGAGATGGTTGTACATGCTCGTGCACGATTTCCCCATTTACACCAATGGGGAGAGCCATCTGAAAAAAAGTCTAACACCTGCCAAAAAGCAGCGTAAAGTTCTGTAAAGCAGCCCCATGATTCCTATGGGGAAACAAAAGTTATGTTTACACCTAACACCCTAACATGAACCCCGAGTCTAAACACCCCTCATCTTACACTTATTAACCCCTAATCTGCCACCCCCAACATCACTGACACCTGCATTATACTTATTAACCCCTAATCTGCTGCTCCGGACATCGCCGCCACCTACATTATACTTATTAACCCCTAATCTGCCACCCCCAACGCCGCCGCCACTATACTAAATTTATTAACCCCTAAATCTAAGTCTAACCCTAACACCCCCTAACTAAAATATTATTAAAATAAATCTAAATAAATCCTACTATTAATAAATAAATAATTCCTATTTAAAACTAAATGCTTACCTATAAAATAAACCCTAAGATAGCTACAATATAACTAATAGTTACATTGTATCTATTTTAGGGTTTATTTTTATTTTACAGGCAAGTTTGTATTTATTTTAACTAGGTAGAATAGTAACTAAATAGTTATTAACAATTTAATAACTACCTAGCTAAAATAAATACAAATGTACCTGTAAAATAAAACCTAACCTAAGTTACACTAACACCTAACACTACCCTACAATTAAAAAAATTCCCTAAATTACATACAATTAGCTAAATTACAAAAAACAAACAAACACTAAATTACAGAAAATAAAAAACAAATTACAAGATCTTTAAACTAATTACACCTAATCTAATATCCCTATCAAAATAAAAAAGCCCACCCAAAATAAAAAAAAACCTAGCCTAAACTACCAATAACCCTTAAAAGGGACTTTTGCTGGGCATTGCCCCAAAGAAATCAGCTCTTTTACCTGTAAAAAAAAAAAATACAACCAACCCCCCCAACAGTAAAACCCACCACCCACACAACCAACCCCCCAAATAAAACCCTAACTAAAAAAACCTAAGCTCCCCATTTCTCTGAAAAGGGTATTTGGATGGGCATTGCCCTTAAAAGGGCATTTAGCTCTATTGCAGCCCAAAGCCCTAACCTAAAATTAAAACCCACCCAATACACCCTTAAAAATCCTTACACTAACCCCCTGAAGATCCACTTACATTTTTGAAGAGGCGACATCCATCCTCAACAAAGCCAGGAGAGGTCTTCATCCAAGCGGCAAGATGTCCTCAACGAAGCCGGCAGAAGTGGTCCTCCAGACAGGCAGAAGTCTTCACCCAGATGGCATCTTCTATCTTCATCCTTCCGACGTGGAGCGCTTTTTAGCTTACCACAAAATTTGTAATCTAGCCGTAAGTTAGCTACAATATAACTGGGAGCGGTAGAATAGGGTTTAATAACTTTAATATAGTTGCGGCGATGTTGGGGTGCGGCGGAATAGGGGTTAATAACTTTAGTATAGTGGCGGCGATATCGGGAGCGGCAGATTAGGGTTAATAATTTTATTTAGGAGTCAGCAATATTGGGAGCGGCAGATTAGGGGTTAATAACTGTAGGCAGCCATCGGTGATGTCAGGAGCAGATTAGGGGTATTTAGATGTAGGGTTTATGTTAGGGTGTTAGGTTTTAAACTGTCTTTTCTTTTCCCCATAGACATCAATGGGGCTGCGTTACAGAGATTTTGTTTCCGCGATCGCAGGTGTTAGACTTTTTTTTTGCCAGCTCCCCCAATGGATGGGGAAAGCGTGCACAAGCACATCAAAACACAGCTGCTTTTGTGTGCGGTATGGAGCTTAACGCAGCCATATCGCCCGCACAAGCCGGGTTTTTTAAAACTTGTAATGGCAGCGCTATAGGGGGTTAAATAATGCAACTTTTGTTGCATTCTTTACTTTCCCTATAGCACTCAAAACTCGTAATCTAGGTGAATGTTAGCTAACAGTAAAAAAGATAACAAATAGGTTTTGCTAAACAAGCAACATAACAGTTGATAATTTTCTCCTTACTTATTTTTAGGTGGTCTGAGAAGAGCAGTCGAGGTCGGAACAGTCCCAGCGTCTAGCATGGAGAAAGCAGGAAGGAAATGCACGCATTAGCTGAGTGGCTCCGGTATGTGACGTCGGATGCTGCAAAGTGGAAGGATCTGTCTCTCAACTTGGAGACAGAAAAGGTAAGTCCGGTATAACAAACAGAATTAAAGGATATGGAATCCTAAATGGTTAGGATGAAAACCTTGTAGATTGGGTTAAACTGGAACACAGAGTCCTGCGAAA
This sequence comes from Bombina bombina, assembly GCF_027579735.1. NCBI lineage: Eukaryota > Metazoa > Chordata > Amphibia > Anura > Bombinatoridae > Bombina > Bombina bombina. The sequence continues at coordinate 449,987,788 of NC_069503.1, forward strand.
TGAGTAGCAAGCAGCTAAGTGAAAACAGGTTTAGGGGAAGCACAGTTACTTCAATACCAAGTGAGGTATTGTTGGAAGGAGGGCCTTTAAATAGGCTAAACAACATTGGTTGTTCACACCTCTTAAAGGGATAGTATCACACCAGCAGGGTCATCTTCAGCATCTGCTGTAGCAGGCAATCCCATGTCCACCAGTAGTCTACCAGAAGTAGGATATATGCAGGGCCAACTGGTACCAGAACTAGTAGCAGCAGCATTAGTAGCTGTAAGGGTCATCTAAGTCAACCCATAAAGGTAAAAAGGAAAATTAAGGGAACTGAAGGTGCAGGTGCTGAATTAAAATTGTTTGGCTCCAAGCATAGTGGTATCATTGGGAGAGGGTCTGAGGTTACTAAGCAGCCTCCATGAACTACTCCATCAGCAGCAGCAGGAAAGACATTGCAGGAGTAGTAGATGATCCAAATGTACAAAGTAGTAGAGGGAATTATTGAGCAGTCTCTGGTTTTTGCCAATGAGGAAATATTATTCTGACTCTCATTATGTCTTTTATGAGGAGATAGTGAAGGATGAGATTTCATTGTGCATTGTGGATTTTAGGACAGCAGTCACCACCTGCATTGATCATCTCAATCACCACCATCATCTCCAGTTGAAGAGCAGCAAGTTAGTGTATCAGTGTCAACCACTACCCATGTTGCCAGTTGCCACCTCCATTAGTAGTGTATCATGAGCAAGACTTAGGAATGTAGGCTCTAATTCTTTTGGCACAAGTGGTGGTCATCATCAGTTAAAGTAAAAAATCATAGTGAATTGTTACCCGCTGTGTCCAGGGGACTCTAGGTATGTGTTTTTCCTACACCTCTGCAGGTGCATCTTTGGGGTTTGTGTATTGGGAGTCTTACCTAGTTCAGTAACTCTTCTACTGTCAATCCTGACCTACCAGGACTGTGGTGGTCATCATTTGCTAATGCCAAATCCTCAGGGAACTGTGGCCACTGTGTCCAAGGGACTCTAGGCACGACTTTCTCTTCCTCCTCCTCTGGAGGTGCATTGTTGAGATTTATGCACTATGAGGCCTACCTAGTTCGGTAACTCTGATGATGCCACTCCTGTTCCTTACCATCCTGCTTCATGGTGGTCATTATTCATCAATTCCAAATCCTAAGGAAACTTCTGGCCATTGTTTCTGAGGGGCTCTAGGCATGTCTTTCTCTGCTCTTTACCTTCATATTCTGTAGTGGTCTTCATTTATTGATGTAAAATCCTCAAAGCACATCTTTGCCCCTAGAGGTGTATTTTGAGGTTTATATAATGTGAGGCTTACCTACCAAGTTCAGTAAGTCTGCTGCCTGCTGCTGCTGCTGCTGTTGCAATTCCTAGTTCTTCCCTTCCTGCTCTGGGGTTGTAATCACCCATCAATGTCAAATCTTCAGGGAACCATTGTTTCAAAGGGGCTTTAGGCACATGGTTGTCCTCTACCTCCCTTGGAATTGTATTTTTGATGTTTATGTACTATGAGGCCTACCTAGTCCAGTAAATCTGCTGCCTGCTGCTTCTGTTGCTTCCACTCCAGCCCCTGCCCTTCCTGCTCTATGGTGGTCATCATCAGTTAATGTAAAAAAATCCTAGTGTGTCCAAGGGTCTTTAAGTATCTCCTTCTTCATTGGAGGTGTATTTGAGGGATTTGTGTAAAGGAGACCTACATTGTCCAGTAACTCTGCTGCCTGCTGCTTCCTCGCCTCTCCCTGCCCTTCTGTGGTGGTCATCATCAGTTGAAGTAAAAAATTGAAACAAGCTGTTGGCCGCTGTGTCCACGAGTCTCTAAGCACATCCTTGTCCTCCTTCCTTGGAGGTGTATTTTTGGGTTTTGTGTACTGAAGGTCTAGCTAGTTCAGTAACTCTGCTGCTGAAACTCCTGCTCCTGCCCTTCTGCTCTGTTGTAGTCATCATCAGTGAAAACCAAATCCTCAAGTAACTGCTGGCCGCTGTGTTAAAGGGGCTCTAAACACGTTTGTCCTCTCTTGGAGGTGTATTTTTTAGGTTTATGTATGTTAATCAGAAGCCTGCCTAATTAAGTAATTCTGCTGCCTGCTGGTCCCACCTCTCATGCTATTCTCTGAATTGTATCATACTAAACACAAACTAAATACAAACTAACTAAATCTGTTTTTAGTTAGAAAGGGAAATAGGAGTAAGCGGGAAGAGACAGGTCAGTTCCGAGATGGTACACCTCAATAGATTTGCCAGAATGAGTGAAGATGTTGGGGATATCTGTTCAGGGGTGGTGATGTCAGAGAGGGCTGTTCTGCCTAACATACATGTAGATTACGAATTGTGCGTTCGTGTTTTAATGCTGAAAAAAATGGTAATTTCAGCGTTAAAATAGCACTGCAGCCATTACAAATCTTGTCGGTATAGCTGTAACGCAAGCCTTTTAGCCTGTAACGCAACATCAGTCCCGCACTCGTAAAAATTACGTTTTTCCATGGGATTCCCATAGCACTGCCATCACGAGATTTGCGGTGAGGCTAAAAAACCTGCGTTACAGGCTAAAACAAAAAGATCCACACCGCCATCTAAAAGCAGTAGTTATGAGTTTACCTTACAAATCTGTAACATAAAACTCATAACTAATGTGTTACAAAGAGCACTAAACACCTATAAACTACCTATTAACCCCTAAACCGAGGCCCTCCCGCATCACAAACAATATATTAAAGTTATTAACCCCTAATCTGCCGCTCCCAACATCGCTGCCACTAAAAATAATTACTAACCCCTATTTTGCTGCTCCCCGACATTTTCACCAGTATCATAAAGCAATTAACCCCTAATCTGCCGTCCGCCCCCACTATACTTAAGTTATTAAGCCCTACTCCACCGCCACTATAAAAAACCTATTAACCCACCCAAAAAACTAGCCTCCGAAGATCCAGTTACAGTTTTTGAAGCCCGCGGCCTCTTCAATCTTCATCCCGGCGGCGAAGTCCTCATCCAAGCGGTAAGAAGTCTTCATCCAGGCGGCCTCTTCAATCTTCATCCAGACAGCATATTCTATCTTGATCCCGGCGGCACAGAGCGGGTCCATCCTGAAGACATCTGGCGTGGAGCATCCTCTTTCTTCAATGCAAGTTATGTGATTCAAGATGGCATATTCCTATTGGCTGAAAAATTTGATTCAGCCAATAGGAATTAGAGCTGCTAAAATCCTATTGGCTGCTCAAATCAGCCAATAGGATTTAAGCAGCTCTCATTTTATTGGCTGATTCGAGTCCAAGCGGGACTTCAAAAACTGTAAGTGGATCGTTGGGGGTTAGTGTTAGGCTTTTTTTAAGCGTTTTTTGAGTGGGTTTTTATTTTAGATTAGGGTTTGGGCAGCTAAAGAGCTAAATGCCCTTTTAAGGGCAATGCCCATACAAATGCCCTTTTCAGGGCAATGGGTAGCTTTGATTTTTTAGATAGGTTTTTTTTGGGGGGGGGTTTGGGTGGGGGTAGGGGTTTGTAATGTTAGTGGGTGTTTTTTTTTTTTTTTACAGGTAAAAGAGCTGTTTAACTTAGGGCAATGCCCTACAAAAGGCCCTTTTAAGGGCCATTGGTAGTTTATTCTAGATTAGTTTTTGTATTTTTTTTTTAATGGGTATTAGAATAGGAATACTTTTTATTATTTTTGATAAATTGTTTGTTATTTTGTGTAATTTATTTTTTTTGTTTTGGGTGGGTTTTTATTTTTAGATTAAAGGTTGGGCACCAAAACAGCTAAATGCCCTTTTAAGGTCAATGCCCAACAAATGCCCTTTTCAGGACAATGGGTAGATTAGGTTTTACTTTATTTTTATTTTGTGGGTTTGGGGGATGGGGATTTGTATACTGTTAGGGGGTGTTTGTTTTTGTAGCAAAAGAGCTGTTAACTTTAGGGCAATGCCCTACAAAAGTCCCTTTTAAGGGCCCTTGGTAGTTTATTCTAGATTAGGCTTTTTTTGGGGGGGGATGTTCTTTTTTTTTAAAAGGGTATTAGAATAGGAATAATTTATATTTTTTTTGGATAATTTTGTTGTTGTTTTTTTGTAATGGTACGTTTTTTTATTTTTTGTGATTTTAGTGTTTTTTATTTTTTGTAATTTTAGGTTTTAGTGTAATGTAGCTTAGGTTTTACTTCACAGGTAAGTTTATATTTATTTTAACTAGGTAGTTATTAAATAGTTAATAACTATTTACTAACTAGTCTACCTAGTTAAAATGAATACAAACTTACCTGTGAAATAAAAATAAAACCTAAGCTAGCTACAATATAACTATTAGTTATATTGTAGCTAGATTAGGTTTTATTTCACAGGTAAGTATGTATTTAGTTTTAAATAGGTATTATTTAGTTAATAATTGTAAGTTTAATTTAGCTCTATTGTAATTATGTTAAAGTTAGGGGGTGTTAGGGTTAGGTTTAGGGTTACGGTTAGGGTTACTTTAGGTTTAGGGGTAGGTATAGGGGTTAATAGCTTAATTTAGATTTTTGCGATGTGGGGGGCTGGTAGTTTAGGGGTTAAAAGATGTATTTAGTGGTAGTGATGTGGGAGGCCAGAGGTTTAGGGGTTAATAGCTTTTTTTTTTTTTTTTTTTTTTTATTGATTTATAAAGGATTTCTCCGTGATTACAGATTCCACTTTCTGTAGGTAGTTTACCTACTCAAAAACAACATTCTAACAAATTACTTACAGAATACAAAACCAGAATACAGTCCAGTGAAGTGTGCTGTGCTTCACTGGCTCTCAATCCATATTGACATTGTTGCCGAATGGTTCAAGCACCAGGACCCGGGGCAAAAAAAAAAAAAAGGGGGGGACGACAGTGACACCCCGACTCGCCATTACCTATTCAAATTACCATGTTCTTGGAAGCCCTCCTACCTGTATCTGCTGTAGAAACCACTGAGACTTCTTGAAAACTGCCACTATTTGCCTCTGACTAGTTAATGGGAGGGATAGGATCATCAATTTCCATTTAGTGAAAAATTGTCGTAATTGTTTGTTGTTGCTAACTTTTATATTGTGCTGATCCAAAATTATTTGATACTGAGCTTTCCTGCAAAATACAGAGAACTTAAGGTCGCTCCTATTCTTCCAGTTAGTGAGAATTACATTTCTCCCTACTAAAATCATTGTATTCAGAAATTTGTGATTTACTATACTGAAATAAAAAAAATACCTCAAACTGTGTAAACTCGACCAGGACTCCCATAACCTTATTACACCAGTAATTAACTTTATTCCAGAATTGCCTAACTTTAGGGCACTTCCACAAGCAGTGTATTAGATCTGCCTTGTCTTGTCTGCACTTGGGACACTCCCCTGATGTTACATTACCGCTCCATTTGGCTACTCGAGCGAGGGAAAAGTATGCCATATTGAGTAATTTAATATGGTATTCCCACCAGATAACTAAGATCGTTGCTTTCAATGATAGCCTGATACTGGTGGTAATCTGCTCTTTCTCCACTGATGGTACCACCTTACCCCATTTTCCAAATAATTTATGCATATGGTTTTCCCCTTGGAGATTCATTAAGGTTTTGTACACTTGTGAAATTCTGTTAAATCCATCTGAATAGAGTTGAATTACTCTGCCTAATTCTCCCCTTTATAGATCCGTCCCTGTTTCAGTTCTTAAATTCGAAATCCAATGACATGCTTGCAGGTAAGCATAGAAGGATGACCCTGCTATGTTATACTTACTTTTCAACTCTTCAAAGGACCTTACTACTAACTTATTTTCCTGACATAATTGGCCCAGAGAGTGTAGACCCACTTGCGCCCATTTCGAAAAGACTGACATATTCAACCCTGGCGAGAAACTTGGATTTCCTATTAATGGGAGAAAGACAGACTTGCGAAAGTTAGTCTTAGTTCCTGTGCACACTTTATGCCATGTCCTCACGACATCTTTAATGGTAACATATTGTGTTATGTTAGCAGGTAATTCTGTCACTGATGTCAGCCGTATTTGGTCAGTTCAGGATTTAACCCAACTGCTAGCGTGGATATTAAAACACACGCTAGCACACTGAGAAATATCCAGGACGTGACCCACTCAGGAAACAAAATAAACAGGGTATCAGAACTTCCCAAAAGAATATTAATTCAAAATATCTTCTTGAGGATAGAATTATTTTACAGGAGATAGCGTTCCTTTCTCAGGAAAATAGAAACAAACAAAGCTTATGTCCCTTTAAGCAGGTTGATAGTGGATAAATGAATATGCTTCTTTCTTGCAGGTTTGCAACAAACTAAGGCCTAGATTTAGAGTTCGGCGGTAGCCGTCAAAACCAGCGTTAGAGGCTCCTAACGCTGGTTTTGGGCGCCCGCTGGTATTTGGAGTCAGTGATTAAAGGGTCTAACGCTCACTTTTCAGCCGCGACTTTTCCATACCGCAGATCCCCCTACGCCATTTGCGTAGCCTATCTTTTCAATGGGATCTTCCTAACGCCGGTATTTAGAGTCGTTTCTGCAGTGAGCGTTAGAGCTCTAACGACAAGATTCCAGCCGCCTGAAAATAGCAGGAGTTAAGAGCTTTCTGGCTAACGCCGGTTTATAAAGCTCTTAACTACTGTACCCTAAAGTACACTAACACCCATAAACTACCTATGTACCCCTAAACCGAGGTCCCCCCACATCGCCGCCACTCGATTAAAATGTTTAACCCCTAATCTGCCGACCGCCACCTACGTTATACTTATGTACCCCTAATCTGCTGCCCCTAACACCGCCGACCCCTGTATTATATCTATTAACCCCTAACTTGCCCCCCCACAACGTCGCCGCAAGCTACTTAAAATAATTAACCCCTAATCTTCCGACCGCAAATCGCCGCCACCTACGTTATCCCTATGTACCCCTAATCTGCTACCCCTAACATCGCCGACCCCTATGTTATATTTATTAACCCCTAATCTGCCCCCCTCAACGTCGCCGACACCTACCTACACTTATTAACCCCTAATCTGCCGAGCGGACCTGAGCGCTACTATAATAAAGTTATTAACCCCTAATCCGCCTCACTAACCCTATCATAAATAGTATTAACCCCTAATCTGCCCTCCCTAACATCGCCGACACCTACCTTCAATTATTAACCCCTAATCTGCCGACCGGAGCTCACCGCTATTCTAATAAATGTATTAACCCCTAAAGCTAAGTCTAACCCTAACACTAACACCCCCCTAAGTTAAATATAATTTTTATCTAACGAAATAAATTAACTCTTATTAAATAAATAATTCCTATTTAAAGCTAAATACTTACCTGTAAAATACATCCTAATATAGCTACAATATAAATTATAATTATATTATAGCTATTTTAGGATTAATATTTATTTTACAGGCAACTTTGTAATTATTTTAACCAGGTACAATAGCTATTAAATAGTTAAGAACTATTTAATAGTTACCTAGTTAAAATAATAACAAATTTACCTGTAAAATAAATCCTAACCTAAGATATAATTAAACCTAACACTACCCTATCAATAAAATAATTAAATAAAATATCTACAATTACCTACAATTAACCTAACACTACACTATCAATAAATTAATTAAACACAATTGCTACAAATAAATACAATTAAATAAACTATCTAAAGTACAAAAAATAAAAAAGAACTAAGTTACAGAAAATAATAAAATATTTACAAACATAAGAAAAATATTACAACAATTTTAAACTAATTACACCTACTCTAAGCCCCCTAATAAAATAACAAAGCCCCCCAAAATAAAAAATTCCCTACCCTATTCTAAAATACAAATATTACAAGCTCTTTTACCTTACCAGCCCTGAACAGGGCCCTTTGCGGGGCATGCCCCAAGAATTTCAGCTCTTTTGCCTGTAAAAAAAAACCATACAATACCCCCCCCCCAACATTACAAACCACCACCCACATACCCCTAATCTAACCCAAACCCCCCCTTAAATAAACCTAACACTACCCCCCTGATGATCTTCCTACCTTGTCTTCACCATGCCAGGTTCACCGATCCGTCCTGGCTCCAAGATCTTCATCCAACCCAAGCGGGGGCTAGACATCCACTGAAGAAGTCCAGAAGAGGGTCCAAAGTCTTCCTCCTATCCGGCAAGAAGAGGACATCCGGACCGGCAAACATCTTCTCCAAGCGGCATCTTCTATCTTCTTCCATCCGATGACGACCGGCTCCATCTTGAAGACCTCCAGCGCGGATCCATCCTCTTCTTCCGACGACTAGACGACGAATGACGGTTCCTTTAAGGGACGTCATCCAAGATGGCGTCCCTCGAATTCCGATTGGCTGATAGGATTCTATCAGCCAATCGGAATTAAGGTAGGAATTTTCTGATTGGCTGATGGAATCAGCCAATCAGAATATAGTTCAATCCGATTGGCTGATCCAATCAGCCAATCAGATTGAGCTCGCATTCTATTGGCTGATCGGAACAGCCAATAGAATGCGAGCTCAATCTGATTGGCTGATTGGATCAGCCAATCGGATTGAACTATATTCTGATTGGCTGATTCCATCAGCCAATCAGAAAATTCCTACCTTAATTCCGATTGGCTGATAGAATCCTATCAGCCAATCGGAATTCGAGGGACGCCATCTTGGATGACGTCCCTTAAAGGAACCGTCATTCGTCGTCTAGTCGTCGGAAGAAGAGGATGGATCCGCGCTGGAGGTCTTCAAGATGGAGCCGGTCGTCATCGGATGGAAGAAGATAGAAGATGCCGCTTGGAGAAGATGTTTGCCGGTCCGGATGTCCTCTTCTTGCCGGATAGGAGGAAGACTTTGGACCCTCTTCTGGACTTCTTCAGTGGATGTCTAGCCCCCGCTTGGGTTGGATGAAGATCTTGGAGCCAGGACGGATCGGTGAACCTGGCATGGTGAAGACAAGGTAGGAAGATCATCAGGGGGGTAGTGTTAGGTTTATTTAAGGGGGGTTTGGGTTAGATTAGGGGTATGTGGGTGGTGGGTTGTAATGTTGGGGGGGGGGTATTGTATGTTTTTTTTTACAGGCAAAAGAGCTGAAATTCTTGGGGCATGCCCCGCAAAGGGCCCTGTTCAGGGCTGGTAAGGTAAAAGAGCTTGTAATATTTGTATTTTAGAATACGGTAGGGAATTTTTTATTTTGGGGGGCTTTGTTATTTTATTAGGGGGCTTAGAGTAGGTGTAATTAGTTTAAAATTGTTGTAATATTTTTCTTATGTTTGTAAATATTTTATTATTTTCTGTAACTTAGTTCTTTTTTATTTTTTGTACTTTAGATAGTTTATTTAATTGTATTTATTTGTAGCAATTGTGTTTAATTAATTTATTGATAGTGTAGTGTTAGGTTAATTGTAGGTAATTGTAGGTAGTTTATTTAATTATTTTATTGATAGGGTAGTGTTAGGTTTAATTATATCTTAGGTTAGGATTTATTTTACAGGTAAATTTGTTATTATTTTAACTAGGTAACTATTAAATAGTTCTTAACTATTTAATAGCTATTGTACCTGGTTAAAATAATTACAAAGTTGCCTGTAAAATAAATATTAATCCTAAAATAGCTATAATATAATTATAATTTATACTGTAGCTATATTAGGATGTATTTTACAGGTAAGTATTTAGCTTTAAATAGGAATAAGTTATTTAATAAGAGTTAATTTATTTCGTTAGATAAAAATTATATTTAACTTAGGGGGGTGTTAGTGTTAGGGTTAGACTTAGCTTTAGGGGTTAATACATTTATTAGAATAGCGGTGAGCTCCGGTCGGCAGATTAGGGGTTAATAATTGAAGTTAGGTGTCGGCGATGTTAGGGAGGGCAGATTAGGGGTTAATACTATTTATGATAGGGTTAGTGAGGCGGATTAGGGGTTAATAACTTTATTATAGTAGCGCTCAGGTCCGCTCGGCAGATTAGGGGTTAATAAGTGTAGGCAGGTGTCGGCGACGTTGTGGGGGGCAGATTAGGGGTTAATAAATATAACATAGGGGTCGGCGATGTTAGGGCAGCAGATTAGGGGTACATAGGGATAACGTAGGTGGCGGCGGTTTACGGAGCGGCAGATGATTAGGGGTTAAAAGTGTAATGCAGGGGTCAGCGATAGCGGGGGCGGCAGATTAGGGGTTAATAAGTGTAAGGTTAGGGGTGTTTAGACTCGGGGTACATGTTAGAGTGTTAGGTGCAGACGTAGGAAGTGTTTCCCCATAGGAAACAATGGGGCTGCGTTAAGAGCTGAACGCTGCTTTTTTGCAGGTGTTAGGTTTTTTTTCAGCTCAAACAGCCCCATTGTTTCCTATGGGAGAATCGTGCACGAGCACGTTTTTGATGCCGGCCGCGTCCGTAAGCAACTCTGGTATCGAGAGTTGCATTTGCGGTAAATATGCTCTACGCTCCTTTTTTGGAGCCTAACGCAGCATTTGTTTGAACTCTCGATACCAGAGTTAAATTTATGGTGCGGCCAGAAAAAAACCCGCGGAGCGTTAACAGCCCTTTTACCGCCGAACTCCAAATCTAGGCCTAAGAATGTCCCTTTAAGCAGGTTTATAGCAAACAAAAAATAATAATGTCCTTTTAGCAGAAATAAAGCAAACAAAAAATAAAGTCCCTTTAAGCAGGTGTCCGCAAACAAATGTTAATGTCCTTTTAAGCAGGATTGTCAGCAAAGAAATGATAATGTCCTTATTGGCAGGATTAAAGCAAACAAAGATAATGTCCCTTTAAGCAGGTGTCAGCAAACAAATGATAATGTCCTTTTTAGCAGGATTAAAGCAAACAAAGATTATGTCCCTTTAAGCAGGTGTCAGCAAACAAATGATAATGTCCTTATTGGCAGGATTAAAGCAAACAAAGATAATGTCCCTTTAAGCAGGTGTCAGCAAACAAATGATAATGTCCTTTAAAGCAAGATTGTAAGCAAACAAATGATAAGGTCCTTATTAGCAGGATTAAAGCAAACAAAGATTATGTCCCTTTAAGCAGGTGTCAGCAAACAAATGATAATGTCCTTTTAGGCAGGTTAGCAGGCAATCAAGATTTGGAAGCAAGAGGCATTGGCAAAACAAAGTTGAGGAGGATAGGGTCAGGTTTCAAAATTGTACTCACTCAGACAGGGACCGGCAGAAGAGAGAGAGAGAAAACAAACGGGCACCGAGTAAATCTCCCGCCGAGATTTTAAAGGCAGAGAGAGGCCGCCACGTCATAGGGGTTGTCAGAGAATGCGTCACGTTGCCTAGCAACGTGACGTAGAACCCCAGAAGAGATCCGGGAGCCGCGGCGACACGGCGATGAACGGTAATTCATGACATCACCCCCCCCTCAAGGACCCCTCCGGGGGACAGGACCAGGCCTAGTAGGGTGGAACTTGTGAAAGGCCTTAATTAAGGCAGGGGCATGCACCTGCCGGGCAGGTTCCCAAGATCGTTCAGTAACAGGATAACCTTTCCAATGAACGAGATAATACAGTTTCTTCCCACGAAGTTTGGAATCCAGGATGTGACTGACCTCAAATTCAGGTAGGCCTTGAACCAAAAGAGGTGGAGGTTTGAGCAGAGGCTTAGAATACCTATTAGATAATACAGGTTTCAAAAGAGATACGTGAAATACCGGATGGGCTTTGAGGGTCTTGGGCAGAGCAATTCGGTAAGCAGTAGGACATACTTGACCCAGTATTCGGAAAGGACCCACATATCGTGGCCCCAATTTGGTGGAAGGCTGTTTGAGGCGAAGATGACGTGAAGAAACCCAAACCTTATCGCCAGGCCGATATTTGGGAGCCCTCCGTCGCCGAAGATCAGAATAGAACTTATAACGTTCAGAAGCCTTGGAAAGAAGAAGGTGTATTTTCTTCCAATGACGAGTTAACCTCCTGGCGGATAGATCAGAAGCAGGATTTTCAGTGGAAGAGGTGTGTAGAGGAAACGTTCTGGGTTGAAATCCATAAGCTGCATGAAAAGGAGAGGTCCGAAGAGAGGAGTTGTAACGTGTGTTATGAGCCAATTCTGCTAGTGGAAGGTAACCAGTCCAATTAGAATGATGATGATCCACATAATGCCTCAAATAAGTTTCAAGGCACTGGTTAACCCTTTCGGTTTGGCCATTAGACTCCGGATGATGTGACGTAGACAAAGAGATAGTTGTTCCAAAGTGTTTGCAGAGTGATCTCCAAAACCGAGAAACAAACTGTACTCCTCTATCCGAAACAATGTTCAGAGGGAAGCCATGTAATCTCACAATGTGTAAGAGAAAAAGTTCGGAAAGTCTTTTGGCAGATGGTAAACCAGGTAAAGGAATGAAGTGAGCTGTCTTAGTGAACCTGTCAACAACCACCCAGATAGTGTTGTTTCCAGCTGAAAGAGGAAGATCGGTAATAAAATCCATGGATAAATGGGTCCAAGGCTGATGAGGAATGGGTAACGGTTGAAGCAAACCGGAGGGAAGTTGACGAGGAGTCTTATTGCTGGCACACTGTGTACATACTGAGACATAATCTGTAACATCTTGAGACAGAGTAGGCCACCAGACATGTTGCTTGAGCTTTCGAGCGGTGTTACTGATGCCAGGATGTCCAGAGAGAGGACTGTCATGAGCCCAATATAGAATCTTGGAACGAAGACGTTTAGGAACAAAGAGTAGGCCATCAGGAGGTTTGCAAGACAAAGGAAGATCCTTTTGAGCAGATTGTAAGTCATGTAACCACGAGGTTGATAACTGGGCTAAGACTTTATGAGGTTGAAGTATGGTACCAGTTTCAGGAGTTGAAGTGTCTTGAAATTGTCTGGAAAGGGCGTCAGCCTTGATGTTCTTAGAACCGGGAATATAAGACAGATTGTAATGAAAACGTGAGAAGAACAGAGACCAACGTGCTTGTCTGGAGTTCAGTCGTTTGGCCGTTTGAAGATAGAGAAGGTTTTTATGATCTGTGAGTATAGTAAACGGCAAAGAAGTGCCTTCCAACCAATGCCTCCATTCATCCAGTGCCATTTTAATAGCAAGTAACTCCTTATTACCTACATCATAATTTAATTCAGAAGGAGAAAATTTCTTGGAGAAGAATCCCACAGGGTGGATCTTTCCTGTGTCAGGTATACGTTGGGAAAGAACAGCCCCAGCAGCAACTGATGAAGCATCCACTTCAAGAATAAATTGAAAATCCGGATTTGGGTGACGCAGGATAGGTGCAGAAGAGAAAGCTTTTTTGAGAGAATCAAAAGCTTCAACAGCTTCAGGAGGCCAATCTTTACAGTTTTGTCCTTTCCTAGTGAGAGACGAAAGAGGTGACGTTATAGTAGCAAAACCTTTGATGAATTTCCTGTAATAACTGGCAAATCCCAGGAAACGTTGCAGAGCTTTAAGAGAATCAGGTTTAGGCCACTCCAAAATGGCAGAGAGTTTAGTTGGATCCATTTCAAATCCTGATTCAGAGATTACATATCCCAAAAAAGGAATGGACCTTTGATGAAAAGAACATTTCTCCAGTTTGGCAAATAGATGGTTATCTCTTAAACGTTGAAGTACTTTCCTGACGTGATGTATATGATCTTGGTAGTTCTGAGAAAAAATTAATATATCGTCAAGGTAAATGATAACAAAAATATTCAAGAAATCCCGAAAAATCTCATTCACGAAGTGTTGAAAAACAGCAGGGGCATTACACAGCCCAAACGGCATGACAAGATACTCATAATGCCCAAATCTAGTGTTAAAGGCTGTCTTCCACTCATCACCCTTGCGCATACGGATAAGATTGTATGCTCCACGGAGATCGAGCTTGGTAAAAATGGTGGAACCTTGAAGATATGTGAATAATTCAGGTATTAGGGGTAAAGGATAACTGTTCTTGATGGTGATTTGATTTAAGCCTCTGTAATCGATACAAGGTCGCAGTCCGCCATCCTTCTTTCCCACAAAGAAGAACCCAGCCCCTATAGGAGAAGAGGAGGGTCGAATGAATCCTCTGGCCAAATTATCTTTGATATATTCTTCCAAGGCTACATTTTCAGGCCTAGAAAGTGGGTAAGTTTTGCCTCGAGGATAAGGAGCTCCAGGGAGAAGATCAATAGGGCAATCAAATGAACGGTGAGGAGGAAGACGTTCTGCTTCTTTTTTAGAAAAGACATCGACAAAATCTTGATACTGCGTAGGTAGAGGACCAGAAGTATCGGTAGTAAGAGCAATAGTGAGTGGTATTTTAGTAAGTGGTTGAAGACAGTTAGTATGGCAAGATAATCCCCAGGAGGTGAGTTCACCATGGGTCCAAGAAAAGGTAGGATTATGTAACTGAAGCCACGGAAGACCCAGGATTATGGGAAATTGAGGAGTAGTAATCACATCAAAACATATCCTCTCACAATGAAGTACTCCGACAGAAAAAAGTATGGGTATAGTAGTAAACTGGATGAGTCCGGAACCCAAAGGATCTCCACTAACAGTAGAGACGGAAACTGAAAACTTCTTTCTTAGTAAGGGAATAGTGTGAGTGGACACAAAAGTGGAGTCAATGAACACTCCTCCAGCACCAGAATCAATAAGAGCTTGGGTATGAATCTTGTTATCACCCAATTGAAGGGTTACAGGAACAAAGAGTTTATTAAAGAGGGAATGAACATGTTTTTGGCTTAACTTAGTTCCCTGGACAGAAGTTAAGCCCTGGCTTTTACTGGCCTGGTAGGACAATCCCTTAATAAATGCCCTTTAAGGCCACAGTATAGACACAGGCCAAGAGAACGTCTTCTCAACCGCTCAGTTTCGGTTAATTTTATGGTTCCTACTTCCATAGGTTCAGCTTGATCAGGAGAAGGAGAGGCAGTTGTTACCGGGTTAGAAAAACGAGGAGCCAGACGAAAAGGAGTTCGAGTTGAGGACCTCTGATTTCTTTCTCTTTCTTGTTGGCGTTCACGGTATCTAGAATCAAGACTGATGCAAAGATTTATTAAGGCTTCTAGGGAGTCTGGAAGTTCCCGATACACCAATTCATCTTTGAGACGTTCTGAAAGTCCTTTGCGAAAAGCTGCTCTAAGAGCTCCCTGATTCCAATTAGTTTCAGATGCAAGAGTGCGGAACTCAATGGCATATTGAGACACTGATTGACCACCCTGACGTAGGTCTAATAGAGAAGCTTCAGCAGCGGAAGTCCTTCCAGGTTTGTCAAACACGTTAGAAAAAACAGAAAGAAAAGCATCCACATCCTGAAGTATAAGATCATCTTTTTCTAACAGAGGTGATACCCAGGCCAAAGCTCTTCCTTTCATTAAGGAAATAAGGAATGTAATCCGAGATGAGGGAGTAGCAAAAAGGGTAGGACTGTTACGAAAGTGAAGTCGACATTGATTCAAAAAACCCCTACAATCTTCAGGATTCCCATCATATTAATCTGGAAGAGGAATCCTAGGACTCAAATGTCCTTGTGATTGGTTGTTGGGAATAGGAGGAGAGGATGCCTCAATGTTAGGATTGGGAGGGATAGGAGCAACCAAGCTCTGTAATAATGTAGTGATTTGATCCAGCTTAGTATCCAAGGATTGCAAGTGGGTAGCATGAGATCCCAGTAACTGTCCCTGGTGAGTCACGGCCATGGATAATTCAGTGGGGTCCATTTATGGCCCGTTTGTAATGTCAGCCGTATTTGGTCAGTTCAGGATTTAACCCAACTGCTAGCGTGGATATTAAAACACACGCTAGCACACTGAGAAATATCCAGGACGTGACCCACTCAGGAAACAAAATAAACAGGGTATCAGAACTTCCCAAAAGAATATTAATTCAAAATATCTTCTTGAGGATAGAATTATTTTACAGGAGATAGCGTTCCTTTCTCAGGAAAATAGAAACAAACAAAGCTTATGTCCCTTTAAGCAGGTTGATAGTGGATAAATGAATATGCTTCTTTCTTGCAGGTTTGCAACAAACTAAGAATGTCCCTTTAAGCAGGTTTATAGCAAACAAAAAATAATAATGTCCTTTTAGCAGAAATAAAGCAAACAAAAAATAAAGTCCCTTTAAGCAGGTGTCCGCAAACAAATGTTAATGTCCTTTTAAGCAGGATTGTCAGCAAAGAAATGATAATGTCCTTATTGGCAGGATTAAAGCAAACAAAGATAATGTCCCTTTAAGCAGGTGTCAGCAAACAAATGATAATGTCCTTTTTAGCAGGATTAAAGCAAACAAAGATTATGTCCCTTTAAGCAGGTGTCAGCAAACAAATGATAATGTCCTTATTGGCAGGATTAAAGCAAACAAAGATAATGTCCCTTTAAGCAGGTGTCAGCAAACAAATGATAATGTCCTTTAAAGCAAGATTGTAAGCAAACAAATGATAAGGTCCTTATTAGCAGGATTAAAGCAAACAAAGATTATGTCCCTTTAAGCAGGTGTCAGCAAACAAATGATAATGTCCTTTTAGGCAGGTTAGCAGGCAATCAAGATTTGGAAGCAAGAGGCATTGGCAAAACAAAGTTGAGGAGGATAGGGTCAGGTTTCAAAATTGTACTCACTCAGACAGGGACCGGCAGAAGAGAGAGAGAGAAAACAAACGGGCACCGAGTAAATCTCCCGCCGAGATTTTAAAGGCAGAGAGAGGCCGCCACGTCATAGGGGTTGTCAGAGAATGCGTCACGTTGCCTAGCAACGTGACGTAGAACCCCAGAAGAGATCCGGGAGCCGCGGCGACACGGCGATGAACGGTAATTCATGACAACTGAGTTATGTAAAATAGCTTTTAGGTCAAAGGGGGAGACCAGGTGCGACTCCAGGTCATACAATGTAATGAATCCCTTCTCAGTGATCCAATCTAGCGCATATTTGTACAGAGCTGCATAGTTATAGATTCTAATATTTGGGCATGATAAGCCACCACAGAGTTTCGGGAGTGTTAAAGTTGCAAATGCTATTTGTGGCTTTTTCCCTTGCCAGATAAAATTATTGAAAGCCCTCTGTAGTAGAGAAATGTCTTTATTATATAAGAGCAGTGGAAATTATTGGAGGAAATATAGCAATTTAGGGAATACAATAACTTTTATTAGCATAATTCTAGCCGAAATGCTTAGTGGTAAATTGGACCAGATTTGTACTTTTTCCTGTATTCCCTTGATACATTTAGGGAAGTTCAGTCCATACCATTCCCTAGGATTTCTACTTAAACTTATACCCACATATTGGATACATGAAGTTTCCTGAAACGGATGACTTATTACCTGGACTGGTTTATATATCCAAAGTAATTCTGATTTGCTGTTATTAATTTTAAAGCCGGAAAAAGATCCAAACAACTTGAGTATGACTAGAACTTGTGGTATGGATCGAACCGTATCACTTAGGAATAGTAAAAGATCATCAGCAAAAAGTGATAACACCATATCCTGTGATCCTATTCTAATCCCTTTCAATTCCTGTCTTAAGTAAATTGCGAAAGGTTCTAAGGACAGGTTAAAGAGTAGTGGAGAGAGCGGGCAGCCCTGTCATGTCCCTCGCCCCAAGGGAAATCTGTCTGATGTTTCGCCATTCACTATAATTGCTGATAATGGATTACTATAAGTTCTCTGTGCAAACTGCTGGAATGCCCCTATCAGACCAAATCCTTCTAATGACCTGAAAAGATGATCCCACCCAATCGAGTCGAATGCCTTTTTGGCATTGACTGTGAGAATTGCCATATCAGGTTTGGAATGGGTGGTCTTGTAAGTTTTATTTGCAAAATAATCTAGTACCAACTGTACTCTTCGTATATTCTTGACTGGATTGCGCCCTGTCATAAAACCTGACTGGTCTGGATGTATAATGTAGTGAAGACACTTTTTGAGTCGATTGGAAATAATAGCCGTCATCAATTTGTAGTCCTGATTCAAGAGGGAAATAGGTCTGTATGACGCAGGAGAACTAGGATCCTTTCCCTTCTTTAAAATCAGGACTACATTTGATGCTGTGAACTGTGAAGATTGTGGTTTATTTCCAATAAAGTAATCATTGAACAGCACTTGTAGAAGAGGTAGGATTGGTTCACGCAAGAGTTTGTAAAATTCGGCTGGCAGAGCGTCCGGTCCTGGAGATTTACCTCCTTTAAGTTTGATTATAGCATCTGATATCTCTTTTATTGTAATTGGTTCGTTCAACATTTGTAGGTCTTGTTCTGAGATCTGGGGTAATTTAATCTTCTGCCAGAACTTCTCTTTCTCATCCTGGTCTACTACGCCAGGGGAATATAGCTTTTGATAATAATCTAAGAAGGCTTGTCTTATTTCTGAGCTCTTATTATACCTCTTGCTCTGATAATCAATGACTGAGATAAAAATTTTCTGTTGTCTGATTTTTGTAATTTTAGCTAATATTTTTGCCGAAATACCTTGATTCCCCGCGAAGAAAGCTTTCCGCTTCTGATCCTCTTCTGCCATCTTTTGTTTAAGAAAGAGATCACGTTCCCCTCTAATCTTTCTATATTTGTTCCAATTAAGTGTTGGGGTATCCTGGATATAATGCACGCATGCTTTTTTAAGTGTGTTAGCGAGTTGTTCCTCTCTCTGATCCCTTTTTTCCTCATCTTAATTAGGTATGATTTTATTTCACCCCTCAGGACCGCCTTTGCAGTTTCCCAGAGGATTTCGGGCTTATTCAGTTAGTCTTTATTGTGATTAAAAAACTCCCTCCATCTTTCTTGTAGCCACGACCTGAATTTAATATTCTGATCAAGGTATTGGGGGAAATAAAAGCGCGCATTGGTACTGCGTGTGGGAACCCTTTGTTGAATCTCAAGTGAAATGATTGCATGATCCGATACCGAGATTTCTTTAATATCTGATTTTATGTCATACTTCATCAATTGATTGGAAACTAAAAAGAAATCTAGCCTGGAAAATGGTCTGAATGACCTGGACTCGCACGTGTACCCCCTCTGGTCTGGGTGTTGAAGTCACCAAACGTCCTTAAGTGCTAATTTCTGGCAAAATTTGTGTAGGATCTTAGCTTCCCTAGTCTTTTTATCCGTTGACCTGCTATTGAACCTGTCTAAGATGTGTGAGAAAGTCATATTGTAGTCACCCACTACTATTATATTTTTACCCACATACTGAAAGAGTTTCAGACCCAATGTTTCCCAAAAATCCCTATCGGTTTTATTGGGACCATAAAGATTGCAAAAAAACGTATGGATTTTTGTTTATTTCAATTTCTCAAAATTTGATACCTGCCATCAGGATCATTATATGTTGTTATAATTTGATAATCTAAATTCTTGTTGAGCAGTATAGCTAATCCTCTTTTCCTTTGACTATATGATGTAAATACAACCTCTCCTACCCACTTGGATCGTAGTTTAGCGGCCTCTACCGGGGGAAGATGGGTTTCTTGGATGAAAGCTAAATCTGGTTTATGGGAGCCCAGGAGTTTTATCATTAATTTCCGTTTAATAGGTGAGGAAATCACTCCTATATTCCAGGATAATATATTAAGTTTATTAATTTCTATTTATCTATCGGAAGATTCGTTAGGTCGTGGCGAGATAGGGGAAAAAAAAAAAAAGGGGGGGAGGGAAAAATAAACTTATTCCTAACAGGGATCCTCGGGTCCTGGCCATCAAAGTAATGCTACAGCAAAACTTGGACTCAACACTCGGCTGTCTAAAACAGTTAACATGTTTCAATATTTGTTTCAGCATGACAAAAAAAGGAATAAACAGAATAAACAAGGAAAATATATAAATAAAACTAGCAATAAAACATTATAAACATAAAAAAAACAGCATTTTCATCATTGAAGCTGGCATCAATCCAATTTTTACATATTCTCGCCTAAGGCGCCTAATAACGTCACTGTACCCCATTCTTTAACCCTGCTGAGTAGCCTCTTCCCAATTGCCAACCTGACGAAAACCATTAACCAGAAAATAGGGAAGAAGAAAATAACATAGATAACCCATAACCGTGAGGAGGACAACATTCTCAATATTAAAAGTAACATCATTCCAGTAAAAATGGATTTCTGTCTTAGATACCTAGTGACCTTACTATAACCCATTCTTATGACAATAGGCTTTAATTTCCTCAACCTTCAAGAATGTAAACATGGCGCCATCCTTCTCCAGCACTATTTTTGCTGGATACGCTAGTCTAGCCTTCAAATTGGCATTAATCAGTCTGGAGCAGTATGGCGCCATTTCTCTCCGCTTTGATTGAGTTTCTATCGAGAAGTCCTGAAACAATAATAATCTCATTTGGCCTATTTTGATTCCATTATTCTTGCAGTACAGTCGCAAGATATGAAACTTATCTTGGAAGTTTAAGAACATTATTATTACTGGTCTAGGTTTATAACCAGGATCAGATTTATCACGAACTGGCCCTAATCTATGTGCTCTTTCTACTGGGATTACTAAGTTTTCTATATGGCTGCCCACCATTTGTGGGAGCATGGTAGAGGCAAATTTTAGGAGGTCGGAATATTCAGCAGTTTCAGGAAGCCCAATAACCCTAAGGTCCTCAATCTTGGCTTGTAATGTATGTAAGATCTTGTCTTGTCTTTCATTTCTCTGTTCCTGAGTGGAGAGTTTATCCTCCACATCAGAGACTCTCGATTCTAACTCCAGAAGTCTAGGGGAAAATTGCTTGACTTCTGTTGATAGATTACTAATTTCTTGTTTCAGGACATCAAACTGGGGCATTATTAGTTCAGATATTTGATGGAGTAGTGTTGCGGTGTCAATGCTGCTAAGACTTATATCGCTACATACTTCCGGCTCACTAGGCTTGGTCCTTTTGTCCTTCTGTTTGG
This sequence comes from Bombina bombina, assembly GCF_027579735.1. Classification (NCBI taxonomy): domain Eukaryota; kingdom Metazoa; phylum Chordata; class Amphibia; order Anura; family Bombinatoridae; genus Bombina; species Bombina bombina. Next base: position 450,008,554 of record NC_069503.1, read on the forward strand.
GTGGCATCGCTGGTGAGTTGGATTTAGAGTGAGACATATATTTGTCCATGAGTGAGAAGACTCCAAAAATTAAGATCCAATTGACTGTGATGAAAAAACATAAAAAAAAGACCGATTGTGTCTAAAGGTGAATCCGTGATAGTATAGGATATATAGAAAGTGAATAAGATGTGTAGATAGTGAGGAAGGGGGTGCAGAGAGATAGCAAAACCCAGGAAGAGGGGGAGAGAAATACAAGAAGACCCCCACGTAATCAACCCAAGTACCTTGTAGTGAGTTTATCGTGTCACCACCCAAAATCGGGACCTATAAATCTAAGACCACCTGAAAGCATTGATCTAAACCCCCATCAATGTTATCTGCAGCCTCTGACTAACTGCTGGATTTTGACAGTCAGGGGAAAAAAAACACAAGAAAAAAAGCAAAGCCTCAGAAAACAGCTCTTAGGATATTACGTTATACTGTGCCCGACGGGCCGTAGTATTGCAGCTTCTAAGTGTTTATCCTAATTGTCAATAGATTGAGGGCTTATAATCGGTTATAAGGCTTATGACCAATTAACCTTTAACCATACAATACACTGACATTAAATACAGACAGCTTTTTCCTTCTTCTTCTCCCTTTAAACAGAGTAGGTCTTCTAACCAGTAAAGGGAGCTTTATCAGTGCCTGTTTGAACCTGGATTACGTGTTCAGACCGCTAAATACATAATGAAAACAACCAAGCACACATATTCCACATCTGCAAAGCCTATAAACGGTTAGATTGTATTCACATTAGCTCCTTATCATATCTTCTGTAATATTTGACAATTACTAAGGGTGTAATATGTATAATTAAATGGCATTCAGTCCAAATATAAACAATATCCCCTGAAGTCTGTCTGGTCAACCCGGACCCACAGGGTTTGGTGCGTGGGCTCGCGCCCTAAACCTGACCAGATATTGGCCCACTAGTAAAGAAGTGGCCAGACTCTGCGTCCAATGCAGCTTCACTAATTGTAGCTTCAGTAATTGATATGTCATGCTGAGTCGGTATCCCTTCTCCTGACTAACTGGGGCCCGTGTCTGCCAGCACTCCACAGTCAAAGGTGGCAATCCCAACTCCTGCTAAGACTTGTCCAGCCCTTGCCAACCTGGTGTATTCCGCTACTTGGTAGGGGGAGTCCCTCAGAGGACCCTGCTGGGAATTAGAGCCCAATAGTCTATCTGGCAGAAAATTTCAAGTGCAGCCCCCTTCTGTACTCCGCAGATTTTGTGAGCTCTTAATGACACAAAAAGGCTTGAAACATATGGAAAACTCACTTGTCTTATAGTCACCTGACCAGGATTGCGCTTTCTTTTCCTTGTTTTTATAAAAAGTTAATCGCCTGCTTATGCAGCCTGTTTATTCAGCCTGCTTGTGCGGCTTATTGTTCTCCAGCCTTGAAAAAGAAAACTAATAACCCTTATAATAGGCAGCCCTGAGCACGTATCTGGCCTGTTACTGATCCGGTTCACGGCCAACCTTTATTAACTTAAGTGTCAGACAGGACTCCTCGGATTTACAGAGTTATATTGAATAAAGCAGTTATATAGACTCTCCGTTATATTGGCCTTACCTGTAGCTTCCAGTATAGCCAATGTAATGTCTACTCACTGCCCCCTCCTGTGTAGCCTCGATGCTGGTGATTGCCAAGGGTCAACATCCACCATTTTCTCGGCTGCAGCTTCACCAGGTATCACCACTTTGTGTACCAACCAGTATGCTGCCTTCAACGGGGATGATACGTGCCTTTGTCGGGAAGCAGATCCTGTAGCTCCTAGCGAAGCTCCTCCGGTGAATTTACCACGGCTATGTTGTATGCCTTCTGCTGGCGTCTCTGCTGTTTTCAGCACGGCCGCTCCACCACCTCTTGCTATCCGCTTCTTTCCGATCTCAACAGCTTACTTGCTTAACAGCCGACACCCACCGGCTCCTTGGACGTAGGTTCACCTATTACCTCCGCTCCATACGTCTGCTCTCAACAGGTTTGTGCGGGGTAGGTACCCTTGTTCCGGTCTTGTGTCGTTTGCCGGCTCTCTTAGAGTAGCTACAGAGAGACAGTTCCTTAATTGAATCCAATGCTGTGCTCTTGCCGATAGAGCCTCTAGGCAGAATATTGAACTTCTCGGGGGCAATTACTATACTCCAAATCCGAAATTTTCGGATCAAGGAATCCACAATGCCTGGGGTCGATGTAAAGCTGCTCTTTTTCCTAGAGCATGAAGTTAGCGTGTTCTCTGCTAGCGCCTCCCCTGCCGGAAGTCTCCCAATAGCTTTATTTAGTTGTGGCAATGTCGGGGAATGGCAGAATAGGGGTTAATAGATTTATTATAGTGTGGGCGATGTTGGGGTGCAGGGGAATAAGGGTTAATAACTTTAGTATAGTGGCAGCGATATCGGGAGTGGCAGATTAGGGGGTAATAGTTTTATTTATGTGGCTGCGATTTCGAGGGCGGCAGATTACGGGTTAATAACATTATGTAGGTGCCGGCGATGTTAGTGGGGAGCAGATTAAGAGTGTTTAGACTCGGGGTTTATGTTAGGGTGTTAGGTTTAAACGTTAGTTTTTTTTTCCTCATAGACATCAATGGGGCTGCATTACAGAGCTTTTCTTATCGCGATCGCAGATGTTAGACTTTTTTCTGATCCGCTCTCCCCATTCATGTCTATTGGGAAAGCGTGCACAAGCACTTCTAACAGCGCTTGTTTTTTGTGCGGTATGGAGGTTAAAAGAACCATATCGCACGCACAAGCTAACTGTTTCAAAACTTGTAATGGCTGTGCTATGGAGGGTGAAATAACGCAACTTTTGTTGCGTTCGTTTCGCACCCTCTATAGCACAAAACTTGTAATCTAGGTGATACAAGTCTGGGCCTGAGGCAGGTGTTGGTTGTAGGAGACTCTATTATTAGGATGGTTGATAGGGTTATTTGTCATTCATAAAATAGAACAGGTTGCTGTCTTCCATTAGGCTTATTGTGGAGCGTATTGACAAGTTGTTAGAGGGACCTGGGTCTGATCCTGCAGTCATGATGCATATTTGCACTAATGACAGTGTCAGCGGGAGATGGAGTGTCCTACAAAAAATTACTTCAGGCAGTTAGGTAGCAGGCTTAAAGCAAAGACCTCCAAGTTAGTGTTTTCTGAGATATTACCAGTTCCATGTGCTAACCAACGGCTAGATTACGAGTCTTGCGTTAGCCTTAAAAAGCAGCGTTGAGGGGTCCCAACGCTGCTTTTTAACGCCCGCTGGTATTATGAGTCTGGCAGGTACAGGTGTACCGCTCACTTTTTTTTCGCGATTTTCGCATACCGCAAATTCCCTTACGTCAATTGTGTATCCTATCTTTTTAATGGGATTTGCCTAATGCCGGTATTACGATTGAAGGAAAAAGTGAGCGGTACAGCCTCTCCTGTCCAGACTGCTACCGCATTTAAAAGTCAGTAGTTAAGAGTTTTATGGGATAACACCGTAACATAAAACTCTTAACTAAAGAGCTAAAAGTACACTAACACCCATAAACTACCTATTAACCCCTAAACCGAGGCCCCCCCCCCCGCACATCTCAAACACTTGAATACTTTTTAACCCCTAATTTTCCGATCGGACACTTTAATAAATATATTAAACCCTAAAGTGCCGCACTCCAACCTCGCAAACACTAGTTGAATTTTATTAACCCCTAATCTGCCGGCCCTAACATCGTCGCCACCTACCTACTTTTATTAACCCCTAATCTGCCGTCCCCAACGTTGCCGCTACTATATTAAATTCATTAACCCCTAAATCTAACCCTAAGTCTATCATTAACTAAATTATTCCTATTTAAAACTAAATACTTACCTATAAAATAAACCCTAAGATAGCTACAATATAACTAATAGTTACATTGTAGCTAGCTTAGGATTTATTTTTATTTTGCAGGCAAGTTTGTATTTATTTTAACTAGGTACAATAGTTACTAAAAAGTTATTAACTATTTAATAACTACCTAGTTAAAATAAAGACAAATTTACCTGTAAAATAAAACCTAACCTAAGTTACAATTACACCTAACACTACACTATCATTAAATTAATTACCTAAACTAACTACAATTAACTACAATTAAATTTAATAAACTAAAGTGCAAAAAACAGCAATCACTAAATTACAGAAAATAAAAAAATAATTACAAGTTTTTTAACTTAATTACACCTAATCTAATCCCCCTAATAAAATAAAAAATCCCACCAAAATAATAAAATTCCCTACCCTATACTAAATTAAAAATAGCCCTTAAAATGGCCTTTTGCGGGGCATTGCCCCAAAGCAATCAGCTCTTTTACCTGTAAATAAAAATGCAATACCCCCCCAACATTAAAACCCACCACCCACACACCCAACCCTACTCTAAAACCCACCCAATCCCCCCTTATTAAAACCTAACACTACCCCCTTGACGATCTCCCTACCTTGAGCCGTCTTCACCCAGCCGGGCACAAGTGGACCTTAAGAGGGGCAGAAGTCTTCATCCGATCCGGCCAGAAGAGGACATCCAGACCGGCAGAAGTCTTCATCCAGATGGCATCTTCTATCTTCTTCCATCTGGAGCGGAGCGGGTCCATCTTGAAGACATCCAACGCGGAGCATCCTCTTTTATCCAACAGCGACTGAAGAATGAAAGTTCCTTTAAGTGACGTCATCCAAGATGGCGTCCCTTCATTTCCGATTGGCTGATAGAATCCTATCAGCCAATCATAATTAAGGTAGGAAAAATCCTATTGGCTGAGGCAATCAGCCAATAGAATTAAACTTGCATTCTATTGGCTGATTGGAACAGCCAATAGAATGTGAGCTCAATCCTATTGGCTGATTGGATCAGCCAATAGGATTGAGCTTCAATTCTATTGGCTGATTAAATAAGTCAATAGGATTTTTCCTACCTTAATTCCGATTGGCTGATAGGATTCTATCAGCCAATCGGAATTGAAGGGACGCCATCTTGGATGACGTCACTTAAAGGAACTTTCATTCTTCAGTCGCCGTCAGATGGTAGAGGATGCTCCACGTCGGATGTCTTCAAGATGGACCCGCTCCGCTCCGGATGGAAGAAGATAGAAGATGCCGCTGGATGAAGACTTCTGCCGGTCTGGATGTCCTCTTCTGGCTGGATTGGATGAAGACTTCTGCCCCTCTGGAGGTCCACTTGTACCCGGCTGGGTAAAGACAGCTCAAGGTAGGGAGATCTTCAAGTGGGTAGTATTAGGTTTTTTAAAGGGGGATTGGGTGGGTTTTAGAGTAGGGTTGGCTGTGTGGGTGGTGGGTTTTAATGTTGTTGGGGGGATATTGTATTTTTTTACAGGTAAAAGAGCTGATTACTTTGGGGCAATGCCCCGCAAAAGGCCCTTTTAAGGGCTATTTGTAATTTAGTATAGGGTAGGGAATTTTATTATTTTTGGGGGCATTTTATTTTATTAGGGGGATTAGATTAGGTGTAATTAGTTTAAAGAAATAGTAATTATTTTTATTTTCTGTAATTTAGTGTTTGTTTATTTTGTACTTTAGTTTATTTAATTTAATTGTAGTTAATTGTAGGTAATTTATGTAATTAATTTAATGATAATGTAGTGTTAGGTGTAATTGTAATTTAGGTTAGGATTTAATTTACAGGTAAATTTGTACTTTTTTTTAACTAGGTAGCTATTAAATAGTTAATAACTATTTAATAACTATTGTACTTAGTTAAAATAAATACAAAGTTGCCTGTAAAATAAAAATAAATCCTAAGATGGCTACAATGTAACGTATTATATATATTGTAGCTATCAGGGTTTATTTTACAGTATTTAGTTTTAAATAGGAATAATTTAATCAATTGTATTAATTTTATTTAGATGTATTTAAATTATATTTAAGTTAGGGGGGTGTTAGGGTTAAACTTAGGTTTAGGGGTTAATAAATTTATTATAGTGGCGGCGACGTTGGCTGCGGCAGATTAGGGGTTAATACATTTAATATAGTTGCAGCGACATTGGGGGGGGGCAGATTAGGGGTTAATATATAAAATATAGGGTTCGGTGATGTTGGGGGCATCAGATTAGGGGTTCATAAGTATAATGTAGATGGCGGCGGTGTCCGGAGCGGCAGATTAGGGGTTAATTATATAATGCAGGTGTCAGCGATGTCAGGGGTGGCAGATTAGGGGTTAATAAGTGTAAGATTAGGGGTGTTTAGACTCGGGGTTCATGTTAGGGTGTTAGGTGTGGACATAAAATTCCTTTCCCCATAGGAAACAATGGGCTGCGTTAGGAGCTGAACGCTGCTTTTTTGCAGGTGTTAGGTTTTTTTTCAGCCGATTCTGCCCCATTGTTTCCTATGGGGAATTTGTGCACAAGCACGTTCAGCCAGCTTACCGCTGACTTAAGCAGCGCTGGTATTGAGGTGTGATGTGGAGCTAAATTTTGCTCAACGATCACTTTTCTGAGGCTAACGCTGGCTTGCAGAAAACTCGTAATACCAGCGTTGTCTTAAGTGAGGGTGAGAAAAAAAGTCTTGTTAGCACCGCACACCATTACTGACAAAAACTCCTATTCTAGCCGCAAGTAAGGCAGAAGGAGCAAAGGGCAGTAGATCCCTGGTTAAAAAACATGGCACAAAAAAGAGGGGTTTTACTTTTTAGAGCACTGAGCTGATTTTTTTCTTGAGTACAATTTATACAGTAAGTATGGGGTTGGACCTGAATGACATGGGTGCAGGTGTGTTGGGGGAGAGGATGGTAGCATGTTTAGAGAATGTTTTAAACTTGGGAAGGGGGGAAGGGTCAGTCGTGTTAACTAGACTATGAGTTCAAATAAGAATGGTTCTATGAGAAATAGATCATGTCAAAATAATCTTAGGTTCTATGAGGAAGCAAGAAAAAATACAGATAAATATAAATCAGTTGATGTGATATTCCTGGATTTTGCAAAGGCTTTTGATATAGTGCCACATGAGAGATTATTGTACAAAATTAAGGGACTGGGAATATCTGAAAATGTTATCTTATGGATAAATAACTGGATAAAAGACAAGGCGCAACGAGTAGTAGTAAATGGATCATACTCACATTGGCCTAAGGAAAATCAATGGAGTCCCCAAATAATGAAAAGATGTGTAAGGTCATTAGGTCAGTGCAGGATGAAAGTGCTTTGCAAGGAGATTTACAAAAACTGGAAGAATGGGCTTGTAAATGGAAAATTGTATGTAATACTGGAAAATGTAAAGTACTACATTTTAGAAGTAAAAAAAAAAGCAGGCAACCAATTTAAATTGGACCAGACTTAGCAAAGCAGAGGAGGGAAGGGATTTGGGGATACTTATAGATAACAAGCTAAAAAATGGTTGCCCAATGCAGGGAATCAGCTTCTATGGCTAATAAAATACTAGCATGTATTAAAAGAGGCATTAATGCAAGGGAGGAAGGAATAATTATGTCACTATAAAAATCCCTAGTAATACCTCACCTTTAATATGGAGTGCAGTTCTTGGGACCAATCGCAAAAAAATACATTGCAGACTTAAAAAAAGTTCAGAGAAGGGCTACAAAATTAATAAGAGGAATGTAGAATTTAAACTATGAGAAGAGGTTTCCAAACTGGGTCTGTTTTTGTAAAGGCCTATATAAAGAGTTGACCGAACCTCTGTTTATTCCAAAACAATTGTTTGTGACAGGCTAGAGAAAAGGAGATGTAATCTCAAGCAACGTAAAAAAAAAATTCACTGTAGGAGCAATCACATTGTGGAGGAGGTAGCAAATGCCAATACCTTAGATACATTTAAAAATGGCTTAGATACACAGAATTCAGGGATATGATAACTTGTGGTTAAACAACTTTCCAATTTACTTTGTTTTGTTCTCTCGATGTCCTTTGTTGAAAGGAATACCTAGATAGACTCAGGAGGAAATGATTGGTGGTTGCACATATATACCTTGTGTCATTGGCTTTCAGTTAGTTCCCAGCAGTGCATTGCTGCTTCTTCAAAGACGCATATCAAGAAAATTAAGCAAATTAGATAATAGAAGTAAGTTGAAAAGTTGGTTAATATTGTATTCTCTGTCTGAATCAGGAAAGAAAATGTTTGGGTTCCATGTGCCTTTAAGCTCAATTGGAGCTTTTATTGTAAATATGGTAGGATCTGTATATGTTGAACTGGATGGACTTCTATCTTCTTTCTACATCTACTATGTTACTATAATTTTGGGCTTCCCATTAGGCACCAATGCAATTGAACAAATTTAATTTTAAACAAAATTCTTATTAGAATATTCGGCCAAACCAAATGAGACCATGTACGAAATTATGATGACCTGAATGGATTGAAAATCCCAAATTAAATCTTTTAGATAAACCAAAAATGTTTGCTAATGCACGTCTATAAATTAATACTTTTGATCACGTGTTGATTACTATTTCCTTCATTATCCTCCAGCAATGTTACCAAAGATTTCTATAGTATCTTGATCTTTATATCTTGCGTAATTGGGTTTAGTACTTTCATTTTGTATTTTTCTGTTTAGTCTGAGATAATACAATTTTCCTAGCAAATAGTTGTAGGTCTTCTAAAATCTCAAATTTCTCAAGCCTTTGAGTAGGACAATAAAAAAACACTTTCTTTAGAAATATATGTGACACATTTAGACTAAATGATGAAAGATTGAACTATTTGTAAATAATCCTGATCAACTGAATCTAAAATTCGTTGCACTGACCCCTTCTCATGTTCTGTGTTTGTCTCTAATCCTGAAATCCCCTGTTGAGTCTCTATTGTCTTATCTGCTATCTCCTTTCTTGTAAACCGAAAATTGGGGAATCTTTACCTACTCCACCTTCCCCCCTACTTTTCCTATCATTCCTCCTCCCCTGCTCTGTCAAACTACCAAGATTGTTTTTTGCTGCATTTTGTTCACTATCTCTACATCTGGAGCATCTGAAGCACCATAGAGAGTTTTGTAGATAAATAATTTGATAACTTTTTCAAAAGAACTGTGATCAACCCCTTACTTTGTTCCCTTGGATCCCTTTGTTGAAAAGAATATGTACATATCCTTAGCAGCTGCACCAATGCACTACTGGGAGCTACTAATGTGAGCTATCTGATTGCTGGCTACACACACATGTCTGTTGTCATTGACTCACAAGATATGTTTAGCTAGCTCCAATTAATGCATTGCTGGTCTAGAACTGACTTAAATTATGTGTTTAATCCCTTTGCAGGGGTGAAACACGTGGTTATAAACAAGCAACAGTACAATAATAAACCTTTTCTAAAATTGTAGAGCATTTTCTTTTTGTACTTAATGTAGGTTAAATTATCAAGCTCATCATCTCTTTTTTACTCTCATGAACATAATTGGTATAGGAAGAATACCTTTACAGCAATTATCAAAATAAGCAGGGGTTAAATTAGTCATCTTTCAGCATTTGTATAGTAGGACACCACAATGCACGCTAGTTTATATAGATATTGCGCAGCCTGAAATTAGACAGTGATATCACCTCAATACGTTTAACCTCCTAACTGCTGTGTTGGGGTTGCTGAAATAAAGAACAATATAGGTATGTTGAGAATTTGTTTATTGTTTACTTTTGGTAAAACACTATTGAAAGTTTCACAAGTATCTGGCATTTTATGGTAAAGATTCATTTTTATATTTGTTGCTTCAGGGATTGCTGGAAGTAGGTTAATGTGCAATATAATTAAATCCAGCACTTTGTGATACTGAGGTGGTGCAAATCTTTGTGAGACTGTGCACTCAAAACTCTTCACAACATGAGGGCAGAATGCCCAAAATGTTCTCTTGTATATATACTTGAGGATGATTCAATAATAATACACTGAAGATTTATAAAAGTGCTGATGTTTTTTGGACTATTATAGTAGATTAATATGCCTCAGTAAATCTGGATTTTTGTATGTTCTTGAAATTTCCAAGCACATTAAGAGCCTATTGTCTTCAGCCCTGTGCTAACCAAAACCTCAGTATATAAATGGGCACAAATATTCATGTCCCTAATTCTACTACGAGTGAGGGATAGAGGAGAGAGAGAAGAGAGAGGAAAAAGAGAGAGAGAGAGACACGGTTGGTGGCATATAAAAAAAACAGACATATCAATGTTTCTCAACTCTAGGGGTTCCATTTATTAATCTTAAAACCATTTCTACTTAACCTTTCTGCCAACTAAAGTGTGGCAGATTTCCCAATCTGATACAATTGGGATGATTGACAGCCAGGGGCATTGCACAAGCTGCTTGTGGAAATGCTGCCTGCAGACGATGATAGCAAGCCTTAATAAATGGAAGCCTATGTCACAATAAAGTATTTGTCAGTCTGGGCTGTTTAGTGGGTCATGCACTGTAATTTACCTTACATCAGGTATGTTGCAATATGACATGTAATAATATATTATTAAAACAGAAATCAGTAATTGAAATATAGAGGGCAGTGGATATTCATTTTGTGAAAGCCCATTTAAGAAAAAAAAAATCAAAACTTGTAGAATAGCTTGTAAGCAGAACTGGTAAGTACAAACATTGTAAAATAAAATAAATAAATACATCAGTACAAACACCTAGCTTATGCATAAGAGTTTCCAAAGAACTTTAAAAAAAGCAAAACAGGCAGACTTCATTATCTTATAGATTTTATCTGCAATACTTTTTTTATTTTTAATATAGTTATTATTACCAGAGTGAGAACTTTACTGATCGTTGTCACTTCATTTAAATGATACAATTTTATGCAAGTGTTTTATTTTTCCCTGAAAGACATTTAAAAAAAAATGTACGATTATCAGTTAATTTTAAAGAAAATGTACCTTTCCTTGATAATTGGTGCAATTAAGTATTCCTCCACATTCAGCCCTGACAAATTGTACAAAGTATAACCTCTGCTGTTCTTCATGAATGGAGCAGAAATGTTGGCCAATTGACATATCTGTGAGGAAGAGCAGACAGACAATTATATTTTTGGTAATGCAACTATCAAGATTAATTACATTTAAATATATGTCTGTCATTTCCTACAGACACCAATCAAAGTTTAAATTCTGTAAAATCTATTGTAATTGAATATAAATTAACAGGTTTAAACGGAATATTCTAAAAGCATTGTAAAAATTACAATATAGTATAATCTATGCTGTATAAATTTAGTATATATTTACGGAGATTAGGGATGGATGGATGGATGGATGGATAGATAGAAACATAGATAGATAGATAGATAGATAGATAGATAGATAGATATTTTAGGAAGGAGCAAAGGGAAATACAATTCCATATTTAATTTCAATCCTCTAAATAGTAGCATTGTTATTTATAAAGTGCCACCAGCTTCTGCAACACTAATGTATGACAACAAAGTAATATAGATACATAAAAAAACAGGCTAAACAAAACAAATTAATTAGAGAAGGACCCTCCTCTGAATATCTTACAATCTAAAGTTAATGGCTAAGAAGACATGAGGTGTGTGGGATAGCTTTTCATGTGTAGTGTAGTTGCAGCCAAGGCCGGATTGGCCTACCAGGATACCAGGAGATTTCCCGGTGGGCTGCAGCAGCTGGGGCTGGAAAGCAATAATTTAAAGGGGTGATTAATGGATGTAATTGGGTTGCAGGTTGCCTATAAAACAATAATCTGGCACTTTTTTTTTTTTTAATACCAAATAATGTAATATAATTCTAAAAATAAATATTGGGGGAAGGAGTATCCCAGTAATCTCCTTTGAGAAAAATGGATTTTCCAGGGCTGCTTTTAATTCCCAATCCGGCCCTGGTTGCAGCAGTGTGACAAGGTAGTTTAATATGTATTTTACTTACTTTAAAAAAAAAAGAATGAAGGAACCGAAAGCCTTTGTTAAAGACAGCGAAAGCAGCACACAATTCTCTTTTTTAAATTACAATAATGTTATTATTTTTCTTTGTCTCACATGTAGTTCAAACAAACTTTCACTTTAAGATATTTATATTAGATATATAATAATAGCCACTATCAAACATATTCATTAGTACTCTAATACCATCAGCATAACAGTATTAACCAATATCAACTTAATAACATGTATGAGGTTAAATCCATAGGGTGCAAAATATATTTAAATTTGCATGCATGCAAATGTTTTCTTCCAAAAAATTCACATTTGTGATCATATCATAGATATGTATATATTTTTGATCTGTGTGTCTTTTTAATATTATATAGTTTCAAATATGTAGCTTATATACTGTGTATATATATATATATATATATATATATATATATATATATATATATATATACATACAGAGCTGCTTCTCTCTCTGTTTATATATATATACATTTATTATATTTTTTCTTTTTAGTTATCTGAACCTATAAGTATATGTTAGTTTACAGATTAGGATTGTTTAGACTTAATAAATACTTTCCTTTTTCTGATCTGACCTGGTGGCTCTCTGTGATTTTTTTTACACAACAATATAATTTTTTGTAAATTGTGGTTTATACTAGTTTGTGCTGGATTAACCCATCTAATTGCTTTTCTTTATTAATTCATATTATAGTCTCTGGGTTCCGTGCACTGGTTCACCTGTGAGTACTTGGTCTATCAGGTGTTCCATAACTATTCACTTTATATCCTTTTCAGAGTGGGTGCATTTTATATATATATATATATATATCATATTCCATCCTTTATATAGCCACACAAATTAGGTAAATTCACGGGCTATAGGGCTCTTAGAAGCTTTTTATTTTAGACAGTCATAAATGTCATTATTACTGTATTGCAATGAAGGTCCCCACACAACAAACAGTTTTTTCTGCTCTTACCACCTCTTTCAAAAAGCCATTTCCTCCTATTGGCAAGCAGGGGCTAGATGGATCCAGATACACCATCCTCCAAGTGTGATAATCACAAACTGCATTCAGCAACAGGTTGGATGACATAATAAGGCTCCTATTAATCAATTACGGGTGGACAGGTGCGTATATATTTGCCCCTGTCCACCCAGCTCTCCTCTGGTGGGCAGCAATCAGCTGCTTGAATTTAACATTGCATTTGAGCGATATTTTCGGCTTGCATGAAATACCACCTGTGAACAGCCAATCACAAACGGGCTGAGTATCCCATAAGACTACAGCATCTTCCATCTTATACATTAATTTACCTGTAACACAGCTGAATGCATCCTCCCACTATACAATAATAACATCATTCATCAGTGCAGACTGAGGGCCAGCAGTTATGTTTCAGTAAGTAGCCATATTTAGGCAACAATTCTTAGACCTACATCCTAAGCAAAGAGATAAAAGGGATATGCTACAGCTAAAAAGTTTTTGGTGTAAAACATCCATTTTGTTGGCCAGATTCTACTTGGGCAGCTACTTTTGAGTAGGCATGTGCATGCGGATCATTCCGCATTCTTCAGAATTCAGAAAATCTCAAATTATTCAAATGTGCATGCCTACTATTTAGTGACTGCTCACTACTAGCACTCACTAAATAATAGTAGATGGAGTTTCTTAAGCAATGTTATACACGTCTCTGTATTGTAGCCTCTAAAAGAATATATATATATATATATATATATATATATATATATACACACATTTCTCACCATAAATAACTCTAACCATAACCCACTTCACGAGGACCCACAGAGAGTCAACAACACCAAACTACTAGACCCCTGAGTCTCTCAAGCACAAAAAACCTTAACTGCTCTGAACTGGAACCTCCCAACACATAAACCTTTAATCACAATTAATCCTTTACCCTAACATAAATTAATCTCCTTGCCTAATGAAAAGTTAACCCTAACCATGATTAACCTCCCTATTTAAACCACCTAATCACAATTAATTCCCACTACTATACAACTCTAATCAAAATTAACCACCACCATTAACACTCCTAAGATTCCCCAATAAATGTAAACCCTCTCTAATCTATAACCCTCTTTAACTGCCTAAACATGAACCCCCAACTAATAATAACACCAATCCCAATATCTAAAAATAAAAAAAGCAGTTTAAAATGTTTATATTATATTGTATTTAAATGGACATAAAATTCATTGTTTCTTTCAAGATTTAGACAGAACATACAATTATAAACAACTTTACAATGTAGTTATATTATCACAACATGACAGCAGTTTTGGAAAAACAGTACAGGTAGCCCTCAGTTTACGCCGGGGTTAGGTTCCAGAAGCAATGGTTGTAAATCGAAACCGTTGTAAATTGAAACCCAGTTTGTAATGTAAGTCAATGGGAAGTGAAGGAGTTAGGTTCCAGGCCCCTCTCAAAATTGTCATGAGTAACACCTAATACATTATTTTTAAAGCTTTGAAATGAAGACTTTACATGCTAAACAGCATTATAAACCTAATAAAATAATCACACAACACAGAATATATAATTAAACTAAGTTAAATGAACAAAAACATTTGCTAAACAGCATTATAAACCTAATAAAATAATCACACAACACAGACTTCACTTGCATTTTTCTGCAAACAGTTCTTTCTATGCATTCCAATCTGGACTGATTTATAGACAGGAAGTTCTTGTTCCTTTGAAATCTGCTCGATAGCTCAGGTCTGGTTAAACTGATTAATTTCAGCTTGCTTGGCTTTGCTGCAACACAAGCGGACAGCTCCACCTACTGGCTATTTTAATAAATGCACTGCTTCTCAATGCTTTTCAATAGCAGTCACATGACTGGAAAAAAAGGTTGTTATTCTGAAACGGTGTAAATTGAACCGTTGTAAAACGAGGGCCACCTGTATATAATGGGAAGAGCAATAGCAGCATTTTTTCCTGTCATGTGGTGCTCCAGACGCTACCTATGTATATTTTCAAGAAATAACATAAGAACAAAGAAAATTTGATAAGAGGTAAATTGGAAATTTTTTTAAAACAATGGTGTACTCAATCATTAAAGATAAAACAAAATTTGTGTTTCATGTTCTGTTAAACAGTGTACTACAATATTATGGTATCTTGATTAGTTAAAATGATTTACAAACTATGCAAGACTAAAGTTGTGAACTTTATTAATTCAACTGGAATAATTGATATGTTTTACTGCATATGGCGGAGTGGTTTTCAAGATTAAAAGCCTTGACCTTATGACTAGAGCTGTAGGGAATAGGATGTTCATTTTTGAGCAAAATTAAGGCATCACAGTAGGAAAGAAATCAAAGATTTAATTTACCAGGATTAATTACATCCGCAATCAAATAACCACCTTAGTACAATTCTCATGAAAAGGTTATCAGAAGGCAACATAATGACATGACCCACAAAATGCTTGTTTAGATATGTAAAGAAAAAGACTTATTCTATGTGACTATTTTAACATTTTTTTGATACATTTTAGAGGATGTACAAAAATATTTAACTTAAAGTGACAATCTACTCCAGAATTGTTATTGTTTAAAAAGGATTGATAATCCCTTTATTTACCATTCCCCAGTTTTGCATAACCAACAGAGTTATAATAATATACTTTTTACCTCTGTGATTACCTTGTAGCTAATTCTCTGCAGACCGCCCCCTTATTTCAGTTCTTTTGACAGACTTGCATTTTAACTAATCAGTGCCCTCTCATAAGTAACTCCACGGCCATAAACACAATGCTATCTATATGACACAATTGAACTAAGCCCTCTAGTTGTAAAAAAAAAACTACCAATTACACATAGAAAAGAGGCGATTTTCAATGGCTTAGAAGGTAGCATATGAGCCTACCTAGGTTTAGCTTTCAACAAAGAATACCAAGAGAATAAAGCACATTAGATAATAAAAGTAAATTGGAAAGTTGTTTAAAATTGCATGCCCTATCTAAATCATGAACGTTTAATTTTGACTAGATTGTCCCTTTAATTTTCATGTATAAACAAGTTTATGATACCAACTACTTTTTTTGTTGTTTTAAATCAAGCATGATACATAATATATACTGTAGCTATTACGTTTGCTACATCAAAAAACCTCTTAATAATAGCTTTTTTAGCTATAAATATTCCTTCATGATATATCGAATGCTCATGTTTAAATGCTGCTCTTCATATCAATAAAAATTACCTGAGCACAGTGTCCCTTAAACGGTTGAATATGCTTCATAGATTTTGTGCATCTGGTAATATGTACATACTTTTCTAGTTTAATTTTATTGTATAAATAGTATTAAAGTTTTGTCAGGTATGAAAGAAAAAAAGACTAAAACATGTGGATTTATATATATATATATATATATATATATATATATATATATATATATATATATATATATATATATATATATATATATATATATATATATATATATATCTGTATAATCTGAGAGAGAAAGAAGCTGTAACACAGTCCAAAGAATTCAGCAGCACTCACCACTATGCAGAAAATTCCATCTTTTATTGGGATATTCAAAGCAGAAAAGACAACGTTTCGGACCTCTAGTCCTTAGTCATGTCAATTGACATGACTAAGGACTAGAGGTCCGAAACGTTGTCTTTTCTGCTTTGAATATCCCAATAAAAGATGGAATTTTCTGCATAGTGGTGAGTGCTGCTGAATTCTTTGGACTGTGTTACTATTTCAAGGGTTTTGTGTGGTACCCTTACAGCTTGCACCACCTTATTATCTTAGTGCTGTACCACTTGGACTGTGTTAGAGAAAGAAGCTGTGTTGGCCTGAATAAGTGGTGTAATGTCAATATGAATGTCAGACCAGTGGTGCCAAATGGAACATTTCAAATGCAAAAAAAAAATCAAAACAATAATACGCTGATGTAAAAAACATGCAAAGTGATAAAGAATGAATACATATAAAGCTTGATAATTAAAAATATAAAAAAATGTAATAAAAAAAATATGAAAAAAAGTGCTTGTGCAGCGTGTGAGTATAACAAAAACAAAGTCAGTTAGGAGTCCAAAAAAATATAAATACCAAAGTAAGGCTAGATTAGGAGTTTTGCGGTATCAGTAAAAAAGCAGTGTTAAGGCTCATAATGCTGCTTTTTCACTACCGCTGGCATTACGAGCCTTGCAGGTTTAGGGGCACCGCACACTTTTTTGGCCATACCGCAAATTAACTTACGCAATTTGCATAAAAGTATTTTTTGGGGGGCGGAGTTTGCCAGCAAGGAGAACAGACGTATGTGCTAGGAGCTCCTCTGCTTAAACTGTTTAATAATGGATATATAGCTAATTTTTTAGTAAGCTGAACTGCTAAAAAAAACCCAGAGATAAGAAATAACTATATTCTTTAATCTTTTATGGAGCAAGAGTCTGCTATTTGCTGATTTTGGAGCTTTTCTATCGACCTTAAAGGTGTAAACCTATGGCATCCGATGAGACCGTGTGGAGGCGACCTCTTCTTGCAATTGCAATGTGCTTTCCCCATAATAATTGCTACATGGCTATGGATACGGCACTGCACAAGATTGAGGAGAACGTCTGTGAGATTGTGGAAGACAGCTATTCAGAACTGAGCCTACTACTGGCACAACTACTCCAAAATGTCTCCACCTCACATGTCATACAAGATGGCGGTGCAGAATCAGGATCCATCACTGACTGCCTGGATGCCTCAGCAACGCCTGCTGGATTCCAGAGTCAATTCCCTATCCTCAACTTGACGAAGATAACTGACAAGGCAGAGAATCCTGAGCGGGGAAATCTAACTACGCTGGAAACAGCAATCTGCTCACAACCTTACCATAGGTCGGAGAATAATGCACCACCGGCAGTGACGGCCATTCTGGAAGGAGATAGTGCATATCATCGTGGCCCACGCGGCGAATGATCACCTGCCAGGACAAGGACACCGGCCTCAGAGGAAGCCAGAGGTTCGGAGGTGACTAATCATGCGGTAGATTCTAAGGAACTATCTACATACAAGCAGATCCGCATAGATAATTCCTGCTCTCTGCTCCAATGGTGGATAAAAGCTTACCAGTCTCCAGGCTTATGTTGCGGAGGAACCATGTTGTGCCTACACATTCGGTCCCATGCCCTCCTAGGACTACTGCCAGATACTGGGGTAACATTTGCTATGGACATAGGCTGAAGAGTCGGCTATATAGCTTTTGACAACAGCCTGCATTCTCAAGAAATGTGGTATGGGACTCCTCTGTTCTCACATTCCAGAAGGTTATATGGCTGTGATCTCACTAAGGGGAAAATCGGACATAGCTTGTGAAAAATTAGTTTGAATTAGGGTATATTTGTGCCCACAATTGATGTTAACATATATGGGTCAGGTTTGCTATGTATAATTTAATACTGCTTATTATACTATTTGTTACTTGTTTATATGCATGGTCATGGTAGGGATTTTATGGTATATGCAGTCAGTTTATTAGCATGAACTAGATTAGTTAGATAGTTTATTGTTTTACATGTTCCGGTCTAATACCAAAGCATTCTATTTCATCTGGAGCTCTATTGACCACACATTCAACACTCCTGCCACTGACAGTTGCGCTGCAAGACTACCTTAGACATATAGTCTAGACAGAGATGGCGTATAATGTGGTGCTCCATTTCCTTTGTCACAATGGTACTCAAGTTGGTTCTCATGTGGTAGATCTGTGCAGGTTAGCTAGCATAGTTTAGTCCTCATATGTAGATCCAGTACGACTTCACAGATACAAGTCAGTATTATTCATCAGGCTGATGAAACGACTATATGTTGAGAAACGCGTTGCTGGACGCATGTTTTTATCTGTTTATACTCAATAAATTTATCCTTGAGTATATCACACCTGCCTGATTTCTATTATTGTTGCCGCTGGTGCAATTTGGTTTTGTTCCTGATTCCTCCGTGGAGGTCCGCTGTGCCGAGTTTCCATCCACTCCATTGGTTCCTCTGCTGGGTCGACTCTGACGCTGTCTGCTGAGTGACGTCTGCCTTAGCGTACTGAGCTTGAGCTTGTCTGACGGGCGACTTTAGGTTCCGTCCTGTTTGTCTGGGTACACGTTTGTACCGCCGCTCTTGTGAGTAATACTCTGTGGGGGGTCCGCTGTTATTGTTCTCCTCTGTTGCTCAAGACGATACTTGTCCCATGAGGCGCCTCTTCTATCTGTCATCCACAGGTTTCCGATGTTCATCTACAACTTCTAAGAGAGCTGCCTGGATTGCTGGTTGCTGA
The DNA here is from genome assembly GCF_027579735.1 of Bombina bombina. NCBI lineage: Eukaryota > Metazoa > Chordata > Amphibia > Anura > Bombinatoridae > Bombina > Bombina bombina. Next base: position 450,027,745 of record NC_069503.1, read on the forward strand.
ATCCGCCATCTTCTACATGCTGTGATCATTTGCGCACTTCTATAGAGACTCCGCTGTTCTCTTTCCTCTTAAATAATAAGTGATGACATCACAATTCTGAGACTGCATCCTGTCTCACATGGATGTAGCACACCAGGAAATGCAGGAAATGAGCAGCATCCCCCACAATGCACCAGACAGGAAGAGAGGTGAGTAAAATGGCTGCCAGCAGCACATGGCAAACACAACAGGGAAAAAACCCTGACAGTAACCTCCCCTCAAAAACCCCTCCCCCGCGGGAGGACAAAAGGCTTATTGGGGAAACGGGCATGGAAGGCACGGAGGAGGGTGGGAGCATGAACATCAGAGGAGGGAACCCAAGAACGGACTGTAGCCCCTCCAGTGAACCAAATACTGTACACGGCCCCTGGACATACGAGAGTCAATAATGCTGCTGACCTCATACTCCTCATGGTTGTCAACAAAGATAGGATGGGGACGAGGCAACACAGTGGTAAACCGATTACAAACCAATGGTTTCAAGAGGGAGACATGAAAAACATTGGAGATGCGCATAGCAGGAGGAAGGTCAAGAGTGTAGGTCACAGGATTAACCCGTCGGAGTATTCGAAAAGGACCAACATAACGGGGAGCCAATTTATTGGAAGGCACACAAAGGTTCAAGTTATGGGAGGACAGCCAAACTCTCTCACCAACCTGGTAGGAAGGTGCGGGCAGACGCCTACGATCAGCCTGGAACTTTTGGCGCTGCATAGAATGATGAAGGCAATCCTGAATCTGCACCCATGTGGAAAGGAGTTGCTGGAGATGCTCCTCCAAAGCCGGAATACCCTGAGACATGAATGAATCGGGCAACAAGGATGGTTGAAACCCATAATTCGCCATGAACGGGGATAAATTGGAGGAAGCATTAATAGCACTATTATGAGCAAACTCTGCCCATGGTAACAAATCAGACTAATTATTGTGGTGATCTGAGACATAGCAATGGAGGAACTGTTCCAGAGCTTGATTAGACCGTTCCACAGCCCCATTGGATTAAGAGTGATATGCAGAGGAGAAGGAAAGCTAGATCCCCATTTGAGCACAAAAGGAACGCCAAAATCTGGAGACAAACTGGCTACCCCGGTCTGACACTATCTACTTGGGTAACCCATGTAAACGGAAGACCTCCCGGGCAAAAATTGAAGCAACTCCTGAGCGGTAGGCAGCTTCATCAAGGGAATGCAATGTGACATTTTACCATAGAAAAGCGGTCAACCACCATAAGGATAACAGTATTGCCATTGGAAACAGGGAGCTCGACAATGAAATCCATGGAAAGATGTGTCCAAGGACGCTCACCATTAGCAATAGGTTGAAGAAGACCCACAGGAAGACGTCGAGGAGTCTTATTCTGTGCACATACTGAGCAGGAGGCAACATACGCAGCAACATCAGAACGAAGACCTGGCCACCATTGTCAAGTGACAGACCAAATCATTTGGTTCTTGCCTGGGTGACCTGCAGCTTTAGGAAAGTGGTAAGTGTGCAAAAGTTTAGTTCGAAGATTCTCAGGAACAAAACACTTACCACTAGGTTTTTCAGGAGGTGCATTGGTTTGTGCAGCCAGGATCTCCTCCCCCAAGGGAGAGGTCAAATTAGTACAAATGGTAGCCAAAATATGGTCAGGAGGTATAACAGGAGTAGGTACAGACTCCTCCTTGGTCAGAGGCGAAAATTGTCGAGAGAGGACATCAGCCCTAACATTCTTACTACCAGGCAGGTAGGAGACCACATAATTAAACCAAGACAAAAATAGCAACCATCTGGCCTGTCAGGGCAACAAACGTTTTCCTTCAGATAGATAAGTTAAATTCTTGTGGTCAGTAAAAATGAGCACTGGCACGCTAGTACCCTTGAGAAGATGCCTCCATTCCTTGAGTGCCAAAATTATGGCCAGTAATTAACTGTCGCCAATTTCATAATTGCCCTCCGCTGGAGACAATTTCTTAGTGAAGAAACCACACGGATGCAAGGAACCATCAGGCATAGGACGTTGAGACAAGAGGCACCTACTTCAGTCTCAGATGCATTGACCTCAAGAACAAAAGGCAGGACAGGGTTAGGATGAGCCAGAACTGGAGCGGCAGTAAAAGCAGTCTTAAGACTATCAAAGGCCTTAATGGCAGTAGGTGACCAATGGAGTGGATCATTCTCTTTACGGGTCATGTCTGTGATAGGTTTGACCAAGGAAGAAACGTTTTTAATAAACTTTCTATAGTAATTGGCGAACCCCAAAAAGACCGAAGACCAACTGGGCGAGGCCACTGCAGATAACTTGTCAGGATCCATGGAGAACCCTGCAACGGAGATAACATAACCTAGGAAGGTTACTTGAGTCTGATGGGACTCACATTTCTCGAGTTTGCAAAACAGGCCATTCTCATGTAGTCTCTGAAGAACCCGTGTAACATCAGAACGATGAGCCTCAAGTGTGGGTGAGTGTATGAAAATGTCGTCTAAGTACACCACAACACACTGTTTCAACATATCTCGTAGGACATCATTAATAAATTCCTGAAAAAGAGCAGGAGCATTACATAGGCCAAATAGCATTACAAGATACTCATAATGCCCGCTGCTGGTGTTAAATGCTGTTATCCATTCGTGGCCCTCCTTAATCCTAACGAGATTGTACGCTCCTCTCAAATCAAGTTTAGTAAAGCCCGTAGCTCCCTTGAGGCGGTCAAAGAGTTCCGTAATGAGCGGAATAGGGTAAGCATTCTTAATGGTAAGATGATTAAGACCCCTATAATCGATACATGGTCTTAACTCGCCACCCTTTTTCTTCACAAAGAAGAAGCCAGCCCCTGCAGGAGAGCAGGATTTGCGGATGATCCCCCACAACAGAGAATCGGCAACATACTCCTCCATAGCACAATTCTCTGCAACAGAAAGAGGGTACACCCATCCCCGAGGAGGAATGGCTCCAGGTTGCAGATCTATGGAACAATCATAAGACTGGTGAGGAGGCAATGTACCGGCACGCACCTTGTCAAACACGTCTAGGAACTCTCGGTACTCCTCTGGCAATTGAGATACCAAAGAAGTGCACAAGACTTTAACTGGATTCTGAAGACAACTGGAAATACATTGTGGGGACCACGAAAAAATTTCGGACCTGCGCCAGTCAAGACTGGGATTGTGCTTTTAGAGCCAGGGATAAACCAGAACAACCGGAAAATGCGGAGAGTTTATCACCTGGAAATGGAGGGTTTCAAAATGGAGAGCCCCAACAGCCATGGACAACAGAGCAGTTTCGTGAGTAACGAGTGCGGGCTGAAGGGGCCTGCCATCAATGACCTCAATAGCAAGCAGAACGGACCAAGGCAAAACAGGAATGGAGTGCTTTGATACAAAAGCACTGTCAATGAAATAGCCCGCAGCACCGGAGTCAACAAGAGCCTGAGTGACTATGGAGGAGTCCACCCAGGAAAGGACAACAGTGACCAAAGGTTTCTCCTTAAGCGGTTCCGGGGACGAGCATAAACCACCAAAGATCTGCCCCTGACAGGACCTTAGGTGTGAGCGTTTCCCGGCCGTGTAGGACAAGACTTCAAAAGGTGGCCCTGTAACCCACAATAGAGGCAGAGCCCCTCCCTCCTCCTAAAGGCCCTCTCCACCGTGGAGAGATGCGTGAATCCCAACTTCATCAGCTCAGCAGTACCTAGTGACTCAGGACCAGGAGGCATGGGAGGAGAGGGAGGCATGGGTGGGAATGAACACGTAGGAGATAACGGAACAGGAGGCTTCCGCAAGCACTCCTTGAAAGAGGGCCTCTCTCTGAGTCTGATGTCAATTAGGATCAAAAAAGACACCAATGCCTCGAGATCCTCTGGTGAATCTCTGGCAGCAACTTTGTCTTTAATCGCATCAGGGAGCCCATGAAAGAAGGCGGCAACAAGGGCTTCATTGTTCCAACCTACCTCTGCAGTAAGTGTACGGAACTCAATAGCATACTGAGCAACAGATCTTGTACCTTGCTGAATGGACATGAGTCGTTTAGCAGCAGAGGAGGAGTGAGTCAGAACATCAAATACCCTTTGAAAGGAGGCCACAAATTCAGGATAATTTGAAATCACAGGTTTATTAGTCTCCTACAAGGGATTAGGCCAGGCAAGAGCTGTGTCAGAGAGTAACGAGATGAGAAATCCCACCTTAGCTCTGTCAGAGGGAAACGCCTGAGGTAACATCTTAAAGTAAATGCCCACCTGGTTCAAAAACCCTCTGCAATGAATAGGATCGCCTCCATATCACTGAGGTAGAGGTGCAGAACCGGACATGCTCCTGGTAGGCATAGGTGCAGCAGCGGAAACAGGAGCGGCCATAACTTGCGGGACACTTTGGTCCAAATGTGCAGTGCGAGTCAGCAGGGTTTGCAGGGCTAGTGCAAATTGATCCAAGCGGTGATCCTGTACATCCATCCTGGAAATGATGGCAGGTAAAGGAGGAAAATTAGCAGCATCAGGATTCATGGCCTTTGCGTAATGTCAGGGTGTCAGGAATCAGACTGAGATGAGAAGTGCAAAAATAATCACACCTTTATTAATAGCAAAAAATAATATAAAGTCTACAAGTCAAATAACAAGCCAGGAGTCAAAACCAGAGCTGGTAGTCAGACGAGCCGTGTCAGGAGCCAAAGCGAATAGTCAGACGAGCCGGAATCAGGAAAAAGGAAAACAGCAGAGTCAGGAACAAACCAGGGATCAGGAACCAGGAAGGACGTCAGGCAGCCAGGTAATACACTGGAACTCTTACAAACAGGTCTGAGACAACGCAAAGGCAAAGCATACTGAAAAGAGGCCCTTTAATAATAAGTGATGACATCACAATTCTGAGACTGCATCCAGTCTCACATGGATGATGCACACCAGTCTGGCCATAAAAGGAAGTGCAGGAAATGAGCAGCATCCCCCACAATGCACCATAGTCAGGAAGAGAGGTGAGTAAAATGGCTGCCAGCAGCACATGGCAAACACAACATAAGCCCCTAATCTGCCACTCCGGACATCGCCGCCACTAATAAACATATTAACCCCTAAACCGCCGCACTCCCGCATCGCAAACACTAGTTAAATATTATTAACCCCAAATCTGCCGCCCCTAACATCGCTGCCACCTACCTACAGTTATTAACCCCTAATCTGCCGCCCCCAACATCGCCGCCACTATACTAAATGTATTAACCCCTAAACCTAAGTCTAACCCTAACACCCACTAACTTAAATATAATTAAAAGAAATCTAAATAAAAATTACTATCATTACCTAAATTATTCCTATTTAAAACTAAATACTTTCCTATAAAATAAACCTTAAGCTAGCTACAATATAACTAATAGTTACATTGTAGCTAGCTTAGGGTTTATTTTTATTTTACATATTTATTTTAACTAGGTAGACTAGTTAGCAAATAGTTATTAACTATTTACTAACTACTTAGCTAAAATAAATTCAAATTTACCTGTATAATAAAACCTAACCTGAGTTACACTAACACCTAACCTTACACTACAATTAAGTAAATTACCTAAATAAAATAAAATTACCTAAATTACAAAAAATAAAAAAAGACATTATCAGATATTTAAACTAATTACACCTAATGTAATAGTCCTATCAAAGTAAAAAAAGCCCCCCCCCATAAAAAAAACAAACCCTAGCCTAAACTAAACTACCAATAGCCCTTAAAAGGGCCTTTTGCGGGGCATTGCCCCAAAGAAATCAGCTCTTTTACCTTTAAAAAAAAAATACAAACACCCCCCAACAACAAAAAAAAACACCACCCACACAACCAACCCCTTAAATAAAATCCTAACTAAAAAAACCTAAGCTCCCCATTGCCCTGAAAAGGGCATTTGGATGGCCATTGCCCTTAAAAGGGCATTTAGCTCTTTTTCAGTGCCCAAACCCTAACCTAAAAATAAAACCCACCCAATAAACCCTTAAAAAAACCTAACCCCCAAAGATCCACTTACAGTTTTGAAGATCGGACATCCATCCTCAACGAAGCTGGGAGAAGTCCTCAGCAAAGCGGCAGAAGTGGTCCTCCAGACGGGTAGAAGTCTTCATCCAGACGGCATCTTCTATCTTCATCCATCTGGTGCGGAGCGGGTCCATCTTCAAGACATCCGGTGCAGAGCATCCTCTTCAAACGAAATACAATGATTGCTTCTTTAAGTGACGTCATCCAAGATGTCGTCCCTTGAATTCCAATTGGCTGAGTGAATTCTATCAGCCATCGGAATTAAAGGTGAAAAATTCCTATTGGCTGATTAAATCAGCCATTAGGATTGAGCTTCAATCCTATTGGCTGATCCAATCAGCCAATAGGATTGAGCTCGCATTCTATTGGCTGTTCCAATCATGTAATTACAGTAGTTTAAATATCTGATAATTTCTTTTTTTATTTTGTGTAATTTAGTGGGGTTTTTTTTGTAATTTAGGCAATTGTATTTAATTTAGGTAGTTGAATTTAATTTAGGTATATATGTAATTGCAATGTAAGGTTAGGTGTTAGTGTAACTCAGGTTTGGATTTATTTTAAAGGTAAATTTGTATTTAGTTTACCTAGGTAGTTAGTAAATAGTTAATAACTATTTAGTAACTATTCTACCTAGTTAAAATAAATCTAAATAAACCTTACCATTATTACCTAAATAATTCCTATTTAAAACTATATACATACTTACCTATAAAATAAAACCTAAGCTAGCTACAAAATAACTAATAGTTATAATATTGTAGCTATCTTAGGTTCTATTTTTATTTCACAGCTAAGTTTGTATTTATTTTAACTATTTACTAGCTACCTATTTAAAATAAATACAAAGTTACCTAACTTGCCTTACACTAAAACCTAACATTACAATAAAATAAAATAAATTACTCCTAATCTAATAGCCCTATCAAAATAAACACCCCCCAAAATAAAAAAAAACCCTAGCCTAAATGAAACTGCCAATGGCCCTTAAAAGGGTCTTTTGTGGTGCATTGCCCCAAAGAAATCAGCTCTTTTACCTGTAAAAAAACACCTTCCAACAGTAAAACCCACCAACCACACAACCAAACCCCCCAAATAAAATTCTATCTAAATAAACCTAAGCTAACCATTGCCCTGAAAAGGGCATTTGGATGGGCATTGCCCTTAAAAGGTCATTTAGCTCTTTTATGGTGCCCAAACCCTAAGATAAAAATAAAACCCACCCAATAAACCCTTAAATAAACCAAACACTAACCCCCAACGATCCACTTACAGTTTTTAAAGACTGAACATCCATCCTCATCCAGGTGGCAGAAGTCTTCATCCAAGCGGGCAGAAGTCCTCATCGAAGCCGGCAGAAGTCTTCATCCAAGCGGGCAGAAGTCTTCATCCAGACAGCATCTTCTATCTTCATCCATCCAGCATGGAGCGGGTCCATCTTCAAGACATCTGGAGCGGAGCATCCTCTTCTTCTGATCGTCGCTGGAAAATGAAGTTCACTTTAAGTGACGTCATCCAAGGTGGTGTCCCATACATTCTGACTGGCTGATAGAATTCTATCAGCCAATAGAACTTAAAGGGGAAAAAATTATATTGACTGTTGCAATCAGCCAATAGGATGAAAGCTCAATCCTATTGGCTGATTGCAACAGTAAATAGGATTTTTTCCCCTTTAATTCCAATCAGCCAATAGGATTGAGCTCGCGTTCTATTGGCTATACCAATCAGCAAATAGAATGCGAGCTCAATCCTATTGGCTGATAGGATTTTTTCTCTTTTAATTCCTATTGGCTGATAGAATTCTATCAGCCAATCGGAATGTAAGGGACGCCATCTTGGATGACGTCACTTAAAGTGAACTTCATTTTCCAGCAACAATCAGAAGAATAGGATGCTCCGCGCTGGATGTCTTGAAGATGGACCCCCTCCACGCTGGATGGATGAACATAGAAGATGCCGTCTGGATGAAGACTTCTGCCCACTTGGATGAAAACTTCTGCCGGCTTCAATGAGGACTTCTGCCCGCTTGGATGAAGACTTCTGCCGCCTGGATGAGGATGGATGTCCGGACTTCGAAAACTGTAAGTGGATCGTCGGAGGTTAGTGTTAGGTTTTTTTAAGGGTTTATTGGGTGGGTTTATTTTTAGCTTAGGGTTTGGGCACCGTAAAAGAGCTACATACCCTTTTAAGGGCAATGCCCATTCAAATGCCCTTTTTAGGGTAATGGTTAGCTTAGGTTTATTTAGATAGAATTTTATTTGTGGGGTTTGGTTGTCTGAGTGGTGGGTTTTACTGTTGGGGGGTGTATTTATTTTACAGGTAAAAGAGCTGATTTCTTTGGGGCAATGCCCAACAAAAGGCCCTTTTAAGGGCCATTGGCAGTTTAGTGTAGGCTAGGGTTTTTTTTTTTTTTTTTGATATGGCTATTAGATTCGGAGTAATACATTTATTTTTTTTATAATTTCGTTTTATATTTTGTGTAATTTAGTGTTTATTTTTTTGTAATTTAGATAATTGTATTTTATTAATTTAATTTATTTTATTGTATTGTAATGTTAGGTTTTAGTGTAAGGCAGGTTAGGTTTTATTTTACAGGTAACTTTGTATTTTATTTTAACTAGGTAGCAAGTAAATAGTTATTAACTATTTACTAACTAGTCTACCTAGTTAAAATAAATTCAAACTTACCTGTGAAATAAAAATAAAACCTAAGATAGCTACAATATAATAACTATTCGTTATTTTGTAGCTAGCTTAGGTTTTAGTTATAGGTAAGCTTGTATTTAGTTTTAAATAGGAACTATTTAGGTAATAATTGTAAGGTTTATTTAGATATATTTTAATTATTTTTAAGTTAGAGGGTGTTAGGGTTATGGTTAGACATAGAGGCCTACTTACTAAAGGTCTTGCGGACCTGATCCGACAGTGCAGATCAGGTCCGCAAGACCTCGCTGAATGCAGAGAACAATACGCTCTCCGTATTCAGCATTGCACCAGAACCTCACAAGAGCTGCTGGTGCAACGCCACCCCCTGCAGACTCGCGGCCGATCGGCCGCCAGCAGGGGGTGGCAATCAACCCAATCGTACTCGATCGGGTTGAATTCCGGCGATTCCTGTCCGCCTGCTCAGAGCAGGCGGACAGGGTTATGGAGCAGCGGTCTTTGTGACCGCTGCTTCACAACTGCTGTTTATGGCGAGTCTGAAGACTCGCCAGAAACAAGAGCCCACAAGCTCCTTACAAAGCTTGATAAATAGGCCCCTTAGGCTTAGGGTTACTTTAGGGTTAGCTTTAGGGGTTAATATATTTATGTAGTGATGTGAGAGGCCATAGGTTTAGGGGTTAATAGTTTAATTTAGTATATTTCATTGTGGGGGGCTTGCGGTTTAGTGGTTAATAGGTTTATTATAGCGGCGGTGTGGGCGGACGGCAGATTAGGGGTTAATTATCTTTAAATAGTGTTTGCGATGCGGGAGGGCGGTGGTTTAGGGGTTAATAGGTTTATTATAGTGGCGACGATGTCGGGGAGTGGCGGAATAGGGGTTAATAAATTTTAATAGTGGCAGCGATGTCCGGAGCGGCAGATTAGTGGTTAATAAATTTATTATAGTGTTTGCGATGCGGGAGGGCCTCTGTTTAGGGGTTAATAGATAGTTTATGGGTGTTAGTGTACTTTTTAACACTTTAGTTATGAGTTTTATGGTATAGTTTTTTTAACGTAAAACTCATAGATACTGACTTTAGATGGCGGTACGGATCTTGTCAGTATAGGGTGCACAACTCACTTTTTGGCCTCCCAGGCAAACTCGTGATACCAGCGCTATGGAAGTCCCATTGAAAAAGGACTTTTTTAAAAGTGCGGTACCGACGTTACGTGACTGTCAAAAAGGTATGCGGTACACCTATACCTACAAGACTTATAATAGCAGCATTAGGGAAAAAGCAGCATTATGAAGCATAACAATACTTTTTCACTCATAATGCAAAACTCGTAATCTAGCTGACTATGTGCACTAGCAAGACAAGGCTCATATAAACTGGCGAACACATACAAACTTATTCTTAAACAGCATGATACACACATCATTCAAAAAATCACATAAAAATGGTCGGATTGTAGAACCTTAGGCCTAGATTTACAGTTTGGCGGTAGCCGTCAAAACCAGCGTTAGAGGCTCCTAACGCTGGTTTTAGGCTACCGCCGGTATTTGGAGTCAGTCAGGAAAGGGTCTAACGCTCACTATGCAGCCGCGACTTTTCCATACCGCAGATCCCCTTACGTCAATTGCGTATCCTATCTTTTCAATGGGATCTTTCTAACTCCGGTATTTAGGGTCGTGGCTGAAGTGAGCGTTAGAAATCTAACGACAAAACTCCAGCCGCAGAAAAAAGTCAGTAGTTAAGAGCTTTCTGGGCTAACACCGGTTTATAAAGCTCTTAACTACTGTGCTCTAAAGTACACTAACACCCATAAACTACCTATGTACCCCTAAACCGAGGTCCCCCCACATCGCCGCCACTCGATTAAAATTTTTTAACCCCTAATCTGCCGACCGCCACCTACGTTATACTTATGTACCCATAATCTGCTGCCCCTAACACCGCCGACCCCTATATTATATTTATTAACCCCTAATCTGCCCCCCTCAACGTCGCCTCCACCTGCCTACACTTATTAACCCATAATCTGCCGAGCGGATCTCACCGCTACTATAATAAAGTTATTAACCCCTAATCCGCCTCACTCCTGCCTCAATAACCCTATAATAAATAGTATTAACCCCTAATCTGCCCTCCCTAACATCGCTGACACCTAACTTCAATTATTAACCCCTAATCTGCCGACCGAATCTCGCCGCTACTGTAATAAATGGATTAACCCCTAAAGCTAAGTCTAACCCTAACACTAACACCCCCCTAAATTAAATATAATTTAAATCTAACGAAATAAATTAACTCTTATTAAATAAATTATTCCTATTTAAAGCTAAATACTTACCTGTAAAATAAACCCTAATATAGCTACAATATAAATTATAATTATATTATAGCTATTTTAGGATTAATATTTATTTTACAGGCAACTTTGTAATTATTTTAACCAGGTACAATAGCTATTAAATAGTTAATAACTATTTAATAGTTACCTAGTTAAAATAATTACAAAATTACCTGTAAAATAAATCCTAACCTAAGTTACAATTAAACCTAACACTACACTATCAATAAATTAATTAAATACAATACCTACAATTATCTACAATTAAACCTAACACTACACTATCAATAAATTAATTAAATACAATATCTACAAATAAATACAATGAAATAAACTAACTAAAGCACAAAAAATAAAAAAGAACTAAGTTACAAAAAATAAAAAAATATTTACAAACATTAGAAAAATATTACAACAATTTTAAACTAATTACACCTACTCTAAGCCCCCTAATAAAATAACAAAGCCCCCCAAAATAAAAAAATGCCCTACCCTATTCTAAATAAAAAAAGTTCAAAGCTCTTTTACCTTACCAGCCCTGAACAGGGCCATTTGCGGGGCATGCCCCAAAGAATTCAGCTCTTTTGCCTGTAAAAAAAACACATACAATACCCCCCCCCCCCCAACATTACAACCCACCACCCACATACCCCTAATCTAACCCAAACCCCCCTTAAATAAACCTAACACTAAGCCCCTGAAGATCTTCCTACCTTATCTTCACCATACCAGGTTCACCGATCGGCCCTCGGAAGTCTTGATCCAAGCCTCGGAAGTGTTGATCCAAGCCCAAGCGGGGGGCGGAAGCGTGACGTCCATCCTCGGGCTGAAGTCTGGATCCAAGCGGCGACTGAAGAAATCCATCATCGGGCTGAAGTCGGAAGTCCATCATCAGCATGAAGTCTTCTATCAAGCAGCATCTTCAATCTTCTTTCTTCCGGAGCCATCATCTTCCAGCCGACGCGGAACATCCTCTTCTCCCGACGCCTACTCGCCGAATGACGGTTCCTTTAAATGACGTCATCCAAGATGGCGTCCGTCGAATTCCGATTGGCTGATAGGATTCTATCAGCCAATCGGAATTAAGGTAGGGAAATTCTGATTGGCTGATGGAATCAGCCAATCAGATTGAAGTTCAATCCGATTGGCTGATCCGATCAGCCAATCAGATTGAGCTTGCATTCTATTGGCTGTTCCGATCAGCCAATAGAATGCGAGCTCAATCTGATTGGCTGATTCCATCAGCCAATCAGAATTTTCCTACCTTAATTCCAATTGGCTGATAGAATCCTATCAGCCAATCGGAATTCGACGGACGCCATCTTGGATGGCGTCATTTAAAGGAACCGTAATTCGGCGAGTAGGCGTCGGGAGAAGAGGATGTTCCGCGTCGGCTGGAAGATGATGGCTCCGGAAGAAAGAAGATTGAAGATGCTGCTTGATAGAAGACTTCATCCCGATGATGGACTTCCGACTTCAGCCCGATGATGGAGTTCTTCAGTCGCCGCTTGGATCCAGACTTCAGCCCGAGGATGGACGTCACTCTTCAGCCCCCCGCTTGGGCTTGGATCAACACTTCCGAGGCTTGGATCAAGACTTCCGAGGACCGATCGGTGAACCTGGTATGGTGAAGATAAGGTAGGAAGATCTTCAGGGGCTTAGTGTTAGGTTTATTTAAGGGGGGTTTGGGTTAGATTAGGGGTATGTGGGTGGTGGGTTGTAATGTTGGGGGGGGGTATTGTATGTGTTTTTTTACAGGCAAAAGAGCTGAATTCTTTGGGGCATGCCCCGCAAAGGGCCCTGTTCAGGGCTGGTAAGGTAAAAGAGCTTTGAACTTTTTTAATTTAGAATAGGGTAGGGCATTTTTTATTTTGGGGGGCTTTGTTATTTTATTAGGGGGCTTAGAGTAGGTGTAATTAGTTTAAAATTGTTGTAATATTTTTCTGATGTTTGTAAATATTTTTTTATTTTTTGTAACTTAGTTCTTTTTTATTTTTTGTACTTTAGTTAGTTTATTTCATTGTATTTATTTGTAGATATTGTATTTAATTAATTTATTGATAGTGTAGTGTTAGGTTTAATTGTAGGTAATTGTAGGTATTTTATTTAATTAATTTATTGATAGGGTAGTGTTAGGTTTAATTGTAACTTAGGTTAGGATTTATTTTACAGGTAATTTTGTAATTATTTTAACTATTTTAGCTATTAAATAGTTCTTAACTATTTAATAGCTATTGTACCTGGTTAAAATAAATACAAAGTTGCCTGTAAAATAAATATAAATCCTAAAATAGCTATAATATAATTATAATTTATATTGTAGCTATATTAGGATTTATTTTACAGGTAAGTATTTAGCTTTAAATAGGAATAATTTATTTAATAAGAGTTAATTAATTTCGGTAGATTTAAATTATATTTAACTTAGGGGGGTGTTAGTGTTAGGGTTAGACTTAGCTTTAGGGGTTAATCCATTTATTAGAATAGCGGTGAGCTCCAGTCGGCAGATTAGGGGTTAATGTTTGAAGTTAGGTGTCGGCGATGTTAGGGAGGGCAGATTAGGGGTTAATACTATTTATTATAGGGTTAGTGAGGCGGATTAGGGGTTAATAACTTTATTATAATAGCGGTGCGGTCCGCTCGGCAGATTAGGGGTTAATAAGTGTAGGCAGGTGGAGGCGACGTTGTGGGGGGCAGATTAGGGGTTAATAAATATAATATAGGGGTCGGCGGTGTTAGGGGCAGCAGATTAGGGGTACATAGGGATAATGTAAGTAGCGGCGGTTTACGGAGCGGCAGATTAGGGGTTAATAATAATATGCAGGGGTCAGCGATAGCGGGGGCGGCAGAATCGGGGTTAATAAGTGTAAGGTTAGGGGTGTTTAGATTCGGGGTACATGTTAGAGTGTTAGGTGCAGACGTAGGAAGTGTTTCCCCATAGCAAACAATGGGGCTGCGTTAGGAGCTGAATGCGGCTTTTTTGCAGGTGTTAGGTTTTTTTTCAGCTCAAACAGCCCCATTGTTTTCTATGGGGGAATCGTGCACGAGCACGTTTTTGAAGCTGGCCGCCTCCGTAAGCACCGCTGGTATCGAGAGTTGAAGTTGCGTTAAATATGCTCTTCGCTCCTTTTTTGGAGCCTAACGCAGCCATTCTGTGAACTCTCAATACCAGCGGTATTTAAAAGGTGCGGCCAGAAAAAAGCCAGCGTAGCTAACGCACCCCTTTGGCCGCAGAACTCTAAATCTAGGCATTAGATATTAACCAGGAAAGACTTGCTGACAGCCTAAACAAAGTCAGGAAAGTCACTTTGTCTGCAAGTCTAAGAGAAACCCACATAAAAATTTTACATCAAGCATACATCACACCAAAACTTAGGTCCAAATGAATACATGAAGCAAGAGATATATGTGTTAAATGTAACCATAATACTCCAGATTGGATACACTTATTCTGGGACTGTCCCAAATTAAAATGGTTCTGGAGCAAATTAACTTATTGGTTAACAAAAGTGGATAAAGAACAGATAACACTATCGGCCCAACAGATAATATTTTTACTTCCGGAAGGCGATTTACCAAAATATGAAAACTTTGTCACAATAACCATATTGCTCACAAGACAACTAATTTTACAGGGTTGAGCAAATGAAAAAAATCCACCATTTCAACATCTATTCACAAAAGTACATAATTAGATGCTTATAGAACAGGCAGATGCCAAGGGAGACATTGAGAAATGCATAAAACAATGAATTATACTTGCCAGTAAATGTTAAAGACAGAGGGGTCAATTTATTATTGGCTGAATTGGGCCAATTCACCCAGTTTCCGCGGAAACCTTTAGGATCGTCGGAAACAGGAGTTAAGAAGCAGCGGTCTATAGACCAGTGCTCCTTAACTCATATGCCACCTCTGAGCGTACAGCAATCCGCCCGATCCTATACAATTAGGCTGATTGACACCCCCTGCTAGTGCGAAGCTGCAGGGGGCGGTATTGCACAAGCAGTTCACTAGAACTGCTTGTGCAATGCTGAATACGGACAGCGTATGCTTTCCGCATTTAGTGATGGCTGGCAGACATGATACGCTACAGCGTATCATGTCTGCCAGACTTTAATAAATTGACCCCAGAGTCTTATACCCATTTAAAAATAGCATATACATAATAACTGAAAATATTAAAGGGAAATGGTGTTTCTCCCAAAGTCCAACATAACCCATATTTATACAGACAATAATCTCCTACTGAACATCATTACTGTAAACAGCATGTCTGTAGTTGGTGATCTGGGGGCACGTCAGTTAAGTTAAGGCTATTTACTTAATTATCGGCTAGATTACGAGTTTTGCGGTAAGCGCTGCTCGGTAATAACTTGCAAGTTATTGTCACCGCTCACTTACCTACAGCACTGGTATTACAGGTTTACAAAAACCCAGCGTTAGCAGGCAAGAAGTGAGCGTAGAGCAAAATTTAGCTCCATACCGCACTCCAATACCAGCGCTGTGGTGAGCTGGTTTTATGCGCTTGTGCACGATTTCCCCATAGACATCAATGGGGAGAGCCGGCTGAAAAAAAGCCTAACACCTGCAATAAAGGAGTGTAAAGCTCCATAACGCAGCCCCATTGATTCCTATGGGGAAACAAAATTTATGTTTACACCTAACACCCTAACATAAACCCTGAGTCTAAACACCCCTAATCTTACACTTAACCCCTAATCTGCCGCCCCCGACATCGCCAACACCTACATTATACTTATTAACCCCTAATCTGTCGCTCAGGACATCGCAGCCACTATAATAAACATATTAACCACTAAACCGCCATACTCCCGCATCACAAACACTAGTTAAATATTATTAACCCCTAATCTGCCACCCCTAACATCACTGCCACCTACCTATATTTATTAACCCCTAATCTGTCACCCCCAACGTCGCCGCCACTATACTAAATGTATTAACCCCTAAACCTAAGTCTAACCCTAACCCTAACACCCACTAACTTTAATGTAATTAAAATAAATCTAAATAAAACCTACTATTAATAACTAAATAATTCCTATTTAAAACTAAATACTTACCTGTAAAATAAACCCTAAGCTAGCTACAATATAACTAATAGTTACATTGGGGCCTAGTTATCAAGCCGTCAACCTCAAATACGCTGGAATTCCGCAGCGTATTTGTGGCGAGGCTGATTCGCCTTAGTTATCAAAGGCTAGAGACCGGCAAAAGTAGAATTTTGTGACGTAAACTTCGATCCGCCGGACTCAGTCCGACACAGATCGATTCTTACGTCACTACAGATGTTCCGCACACAATCTGACTACTTTTGCTAGTTATCAAAAAACTAGCAGGTACGCTCGGCACTTTTCCGGCCCAGCGTACCTGGTTTTCAAACCGCCACCCTGGAGGCGGCGGATCCCATAGGAATCAATGGGAGTCTGACCATAGCGAAAGTACAAGTTTGCTGCTGCCAGACATCCCATTGATTCCTATGGGAGATGTCTACACCTAACACCCTAACATGTACCCCGAGTCTAAATACCACTAATCTGTCCCCCCTACACCGCCGCAACTAAATAAAGTTATTACCCCCTAAACCGCCGCTCCCGGAGCCCACCGCAAGCTACTCTATACATATTAACCCCTAAATCGCCGCTCCCGGAGCCCACCGCAACCTATATTAAATTTATTAACCCCTAATCTGCCCCTCCTACACCGTCGCCACCTATAATACATTTATTAACCCCTATCCTGCCCCCCACTACACCGCCGCCACTGTAATAAAATTATTAACCCCTAAACCTAAGTCTAACACTAACCCTAACACCCCCCTAACTTAAATATTAATTAAATAAATCTAAATAATATTTCTATTATGAACTAAATTAATCCTATTTAAAACTAAATACTTACCTGTAAAATAAACCCTAAGATAGCTACGAATATAAATAATAATTCTAGCTATCTTAGGATTTATTTTTATTTTACAGGCATCTTTCAATTTATTTTAACTAGGTACAATAGCTATTAAATAGTTATTAACTATTTAATAGCTTACCTAGCTAAAATAAAGAGAAATTTACCTGTAAAATAAAAACTAACCTAAGTTACAATTACACCTAACACTACACTATACTTTAATAAATTATTCCTATTTAAAACTAAATACTTACCTGTAAAATAAACCCTAAGATAGCTACAATGTAATTAATAATTACATTGTAGCTATTTTAGGAATTATATTTATTTTACAGGTAATTTGTATTTATTTTAGCTATTTAGAATAGTTATTAAATAGTTATTAACTATTTAATAACTACCTAGCTAAAAGAAATACAAAATCACCTGTAAAATAAATCCTAACCTAAGTTACAAATAAACCTAACACTACACTATCATTAAATTAATTAAATAAATTAACTACAAATAACTACAATTAAATACAATTACATAAACTAACTAGAGTACAAAAAAATAAAATAGGTTACAAACATTTAAAAAATATTACAACAATTTTAAGCTACTTACATCTAATCTAAGCCCCCTAATAAAATAACAAACACCCCCAAAATAAAAAAATGCCCTACCCTATTCTACATTAAAAAAGTTCAAAGCTCTTTTACCTTACCAGCCCTTAAAAGGGCCATTTGTGGGGCATGCCCCAAAGATTGAGCTTGCATTCTATTGGCTGATCGAAACAGCCAATAGAATGCGAGCTCAATCTGATTGGCTGATTGGATCAGCCAATCGGATTGAACTTGAATCTGATTGGCTGATTCAATCAGCCAATCAGATTTTTCCTACCTTAATTCCGATTGGCTGATAGAATCCTATCAGCCAATCGGAATTGAAGGGACGCCATCTTGGATGACGTCCCTTAAAGGAGCCTTCATTCGTCGGTAGTCCGTCGGTAAAGAAGGATGTTCCACATCGGCGGGATGAAAATTCAAGACCCCGCTTGGAAGATGACATCGCACGGATAGAAGACTTCTTCAGCGCCTCTTGGAAGATGACATCGCCCGGATGGAAGACTTCTTCAGCGCCGCTTGGAGGATCACTTCATCGGATGGAAGATTTCTTCAGCGCCGCTTGGAGGATAACTTCTGCCAGTCCGGGTCTCCTCTTCGGTTCCATCGCTGCTCGGCTGAGTGAAGACGACTCAAGGTAGGATGATCTTCAGGGGATTAGTGTTAGGTTATTTTAAGGGGGGTTTGGGTTAGATTAGGGGTATGTGGGTGGTGGGTTTTAATGTTGGGGGGGGGGTTGTATTTTTCTTTTACAGGCAAAAGAGCTGAATTCTTTGGGGCATGCCCCACAAATGATCAACACTTCCGAGGCTTGGATCAAGACTTCCGAGGGCCGATCGGTGAACCTGGTATGGTGAAGATAAGGTAGGAAGATCTTCAGGGGCTTAGTGTTAGGTTTATTTAAGGGGGGTTTGGGTTAGATTAGGGGTATGTGGGTGGTGGGTTGTAATGTTGGGGGGGGGGGTATTGTATGTGTTTTTTTTACAGGCAAAAGAGCTGAATTCTTTGGGGCATGCCCCGCAAATGGCCCTGTTCAGGGCTGGTAAGGTAAAAGAGCTTTGAACTTTTTTAATTTAGAATAGGGTAGGTCATTTTTTTATTTTGGGGGGGTTTGTTATTTTATTAGGTGGCTTAGATTAGGTGTAAGTAGCTTAAAATTGTTGTAATATTTTTAAAATGTTTGTAACTTATTTTTTTTATTTTTTGTAACTTAGCTTTTTTATTTTTTGTACTTTAGTTAGTTTATGTAATTGTATTTAATTGTAGTTATTTGTAGGTAATTTATTTAATTAATTTAATGATAGTGTAGTGTTAGGTTTAATTGTAACTTAGGTTAGGATTTATTTTACAGGTAATTTTGTATTTCTTTTAGCTAGGTAGTTATTAAATAGTTAATAACTATTTAATAACTATTCTAACTAGCTAAAATAAATACTAAGTTACCTGTAAAATAAAAATAAATCCTAAGATAGCTACAATATAATTATTGTTTATATTGTAGCTATATTAGGGTTTATTTTAAAGGTAAGTATTTAGTTTTAAATAGGAATAATTTATTTAAGTATAGTGTAGTGTTAGGTGTAATTGTAACTTAGGTTAGTTTTTATTTTACAGGTTAATTTCTCTTTATTTTAGCTAGGTAAGCTATTAAATAGTTAATAACTATTTAATAGCTATTGTACCTAGTTAAAATAAATTGAAATTTGCCTGTAAAATAAAAATAAATCCTAAGATAGCTACAATATAATTATTATTTATATTGTAGCTATATTAGGGTTTATTTTAAAGGTAAGTATTTAGTTTTAAATAGGATTAATTTAGTTCATAATAGAAATATTATTTAGATTTATTTAATAAATATTTAAGTTAGGGGGGTGTTAGGGTTAGTGTTAGACTTAGGTTTAGGGGTTAATAAATTTATTACAGTGGCGGCGGTGTAGTGGGGGGCAGGATAGGGGTTAATAACTTTATTATAGAGGGCGACGGTATAGGGGGGCAGGATAGGGGTTAATAGGTATAATGTAGGTGGCGGCGGTGTCCGGGAGCGGCGGTTTAGTGGTTAATACATTTATCAGAGTTGCGGCAGGGTCTAGGAGCAGCAGTTTAGGGGTTAATAACTTTATTTAGTTGCGGAGGGCTCCGGGGGCGCCGGTATAGGGGGTAGAACAGTGTAGATAGTGTGGGTGCTTAGTGACAGGCTAGCAATAAAGCTGGGAAAAAGCCGAAGAGCAGCGAGATCGGATGAGTGATAACTCTCACAGTCCGCTGCTCATCGCCCGTACTTTTTGACAGCTTTATTTGATAACTTAGGCGAAATTTTTCAGGTCCGCGGCGGCGATGTGAGGCGAGCTTAGGCGGGCGTATTGGGCCGGCGAAGGCAGGAAAGTTGACACATTGATAACTACCCCCCCATTGTATCTAGCTTAGGTTGTATTTTTATTTCACAGCTAAGTTTGTATTTATTTTAACTAGGTAGACTAGTTAGTAAATAGCTATTAACTATTTACTAACTACTTAGCTAAAATAGATACAAATTTACCTGTAAAATAAAACCTAACCTGTCTTACACTAACACCTAACCTTACACTACAATTAAATCAATTACATTAATTAAATCCAATTAACTAAATTACAACAAAAAAAACCCTAAATTACACAAAATAAAAAAGAAATTATCAGATATTTAAACTAATTACACCTAATCTAATAGCCCTATCAAAATAAAAAAGCCCCCCCCAAAATAAAAAAACCCTAGCCTAAACTAAACTACCAATAGCCCTTAAAAGGGCCTTTTGCGGGGCATTGCCCCAAAGAAATCAGCTCTTTTACCTGTAAAAAATAAATACAAACAACCCCCCAACAGTAAAACCCACCACCCACACAACCAACCCCCCAAATAAAATCCTAACTAAAAAACCTAAGCTCCCCATTGCCCTGAAAAGAGCATTTGGATGGGCATTGCCCTTAAAAGGGCATTTAGCTCTTTTTCCGCCCAAACCCTAATCTAAAAATAAAACCCACCCAATAAACCCTTAAAAAAGACCAGAAGATCCACTTACAGTTTTTGAAGACCTGACATCCATCCTCAACGAAGCCGGCAGAAGTCCTCAACGAAGCGGCAGAAGTCTTCATCCAACCGGGCAGAAGTCTTCATCCAGACGGCATCTTCTATCTTCATCCATCCGGCGCGGAGTTTAAATATCTGATCATTTCTTTTTTGATTTTGTGTAATTTAGTGTTTGCTTTTTTTGTAATTTAGTTAATTGTATTTAATTTGTGTAATTGATTTAATTGTAGTTTAAGGTTAGGTGTTAGTGTAAGACAGGCTAGGTTTTATTTCACAGGTAAGTTTGTATATATTTTTTAAATATCTGATCATTTCTTTTTTGATTTTGTGTAATTTAGTGTTTGTTTTTTTTGTAATTTAGTTAATTGTATTTAATTTGTGTAATTGATTTAATTGTAGTGTAAGGTTAGGTGTTAGTGTAAGACAGGCTAGGGTTTATTGTACAGGTAAGTATTTAGTTTTAAATAGGAATTATTTATTTATTAATATTAGTTTTTATTTATATTTTTTTTTTTTTTTTTTTTTTTTTTTTTATTGAGGTTATAAAATAAGTAATACAAGCAAGTTATTGCACAAAAGTCGAACAGAACACAAAGTTGACAGTTAGGTAATCCTCGTAGAATATTGTCCTTTAACATACAAAGTGCTTGAACATATAAATACAATTTAATCAATGAGCCTCAGTTTTCTAGTATAAAGCAACCTCCTGAAGTATAATAATATATAATATTGAGTTAAATTGTTTCCCCCAAAGGACTAACAAGGCCTCTCTTGGACCTCCTGGACTGCATTATAAACATGTTGGGGGACTTTAAGGAGGAAATAAAATAACAAGTAGGCCACTTTTGGGCCTAAGGATTGAAATTATATGATAACTTTATGGAAAACAACTGTGATATACTGATATAAATAAGAATATAGCACCAAAGGGAACACTTCTAATTAAACAGCAACATACCTATCTTGTAATATCCCCTCTCATATGCAGAACAAATAATACAAACATTAAGGTCATTCATTATATTATTTCCCTTTGATATAGAAGGAAGCGTGATGTTAGTAGTCAAACACTAACCTAGTAAGGTAGTAAACTCGTCTTTTAGTATGGGGGTAAAGTACATATGGTAAGAATTACTCCTAAAAAGGGCAGAAATTATATGGCACAGGGGTGGTATGTAACTAGAAATCATATAAACAGAAATGCTGACTTAGTCAGAATACACATATATAGGGTGATGCCACAATTTTTAAACTTAAAATTTTTCTCTTTGTGTTCAGGACATATGTGGGTGAAAATTAGCTATTACCCTATGTCAGCCAATAAACGGGAATTAGTCAGTAACCCTCAATGCACCATCGTAATGTGGACTCCTGGAGACCCGCATCCCGGCCGCAGACAACAGGTTCCCAGGTTGGGCTCTAAAAAACAAATTCTGACCCCTATGAGGCAAAAGAGGTCTCAACTATCAAAGACTCATTTGTCCTGAGATGGTTAGGGGGTATAAATGGGAAATATGAGAACATAGTAAATACCAATCCAGTATTAAAAGGGATAACTCCCTGCCATAGAGCCATGCATATAGTGTATGCATTGCAGCAATAAAGACCTCTCCCAAAAGCCATTAACCTAACACTATACATATTAATTAAAGTATGAGAGAAAATGTAGATTAGTGTTGGTGACTTGGGTTGTAAAAAAAAAAAAAAAAAAAAAGGGTTTGTTAGCTCTTATCGGTAAGTGGATATAGAACACATATGACTGAATCAATATTCAGGGTATAATGTCAGCTAAAAATTAAAGACAAACATAACACCCCTAAAACCACCCACCACAAGAACATACATAGTAAATTAAACTTTAAGAGTCTCTCAAACATCCGGCGTATAAGCCATCATTAAAGCGAATCAGACCCATAATAACTCACAGGTTATCCGTTATGTAGGGCAGTCATAGTGGTAGTAACATTTTAGAGCCTGGCCAGTGAGTAAAGCAGGTATAAGGAAAAACAGACATATTTCCAAACGTCCAAGGTACTTCTAAGCCTGCCAAGTCAGTTCTATGCCAGATCCCCTAGCATAAGGTTTCAGCCGACCCCGGTCTTTTGCCATATTAATGCATTCTCAGGCTGCTGTGTGTGAGGGGCACCAACTTGATCTTGCCTCTGGCGGGCAGCACATGAACTATTTGTGGTGAGTACCTTCAATGTCCTCCGTCCAAAGGACTCTAGCTGCTTATTTTCAAACATCCGAGCTAGGGGCTCTACACTGCTCAGCCATCGGCTCCCGGGTGGCTGCCCTCCGATGAAATCTACAGGCATGTCCAGCTGGCTGTTCCGCTCGACCCTAGCGGGTGTGGTGTTAGGCATCACCGCTTCACGCGGGCTATCACTGCAGTGTGTTTCACTTACTTTCAGGTCCCCATTGAAAGTCAGCGTGCTCATCGTCTCCGGCTGAGACGGCAAGCCCAGAGAGAAACACTCACCAATGAGCTTGTGGAGTCTTTGGTAATGGTCGTCCAGCAGCTTAAGCAACGCTGCTTCCAAGGCCTTACCATCCATATTCATTGCCATTAAGTGTGTGGTGGGAGGCTTCCGTAGGTATGCACTCACTTGTACTGCAAGTCAAAGTGTTCCCTTTAATGAACAGAGAAACTATCCTATGAAAGGATACCGTAACCCCAGAGTTTGGGGGGGGGTAATTTTGTGGCAGCTCCAGATCCATGCAAGAGCTCAAACACAGGGTTACTTCTCAGATTCGTCACTTAGTTATAAAGATGGCTGACTATCCTGTAGGAGATCACCGCACCAATCTTTCTCACAGAACATAGGCAGAGACACAATCAAATCCTCGATATCGAGTACACATCAGTTCCCAGGTAGTCATATGTCCTCGAATGGGTATAATTCAAGCTTATTTCTGAAGGAAGATTATAAAAGGACACACCAGGACCAGGAGCTTCACAGAGACGCGTCCTGCCGCCATGAGAGTAGGCTCCACCCCCACCTATTTAGATTTATTTTAATTACATTAAAGTTAGTGGGTGTTAGGGTTAGGGTTAGACTTAGGGTTAGGTTTAGGGGTTAATAACTTTAGTATAGTGGCGGCGATGTTGGGGGCGGCAGATTAGGGTTTAATAATATTTAACTAGTGTTTGCGATGCGGGAGTACAGCGGTTTAGGGGTTAATATGTTTATTATAGTGGCGGCGATGTCCGGAGCGGCAGATTAGGGGTTAATAGTTTTATTTTAGTGTTTGCGAAGCGGGAGGGTCTCGGTTTAGGGGTTAATAGGTAGTTTATGGGTGTTAGTGTACTTTGTAACACTTAAGTTATGAGTTTTATGCTACAGCTTTGTAGTGTAAAACTCATAACTACTGACTTTCAGTTTACGTTATTGATCTTGAAGTTTTAGGGTGTACCGCTCACTTTTTGGCCTCCCAGGCAGACTCGTAATACTGGCGCAAAGGAATTCCCATTGAAAAAGGACTTTTTGAAAGCTGCGGTAGGTACGTTGTATTACGGCCAAAAAAGTGTGCGGTGCCCCTAAACCTGCAAGATTCGTAATACCAGCGGTAGTAAAAAAGAGCCTTAACGCTGCTTTTTCACTGATACCGCAAAACTCGTAATCTAGCCGTATGTTATTTATGTTTTAAGTTATGTTGTTTGGTTTAACTATTTTTGTTTAGAGTTCTTTAAAAAAAAAAATGGAGGGCTTCGGGCAACAGCTTCCTTTAAAACCTACATTAAAGCTGTAATTAACATAGTATTATACCTTTGCTGAATAATAACCTATCAATGTTTCAAGGACGATACAGTGTATATGTTCTTCTACAGTTGTATTTTTATTTAACAATGCTGTATGCTCTGGAACACTCCTTTTCGAATAAATAAAGTTTAAAAAAAAAAAAAAAAAAAGACCTTAATTACGATTCCATCATGGGTCAAATAATCAACAGCAACATTTCGGGCCTCACTCATGCATGAGGAAGGGCTGAGCTAGGCCCGAAACGTTGCTGTTGATTATTTGACCCATGATGGAATACTAATAAAGGTCTTTTTTACTTGAGAAGCTTGAGGACCTTATTACTTTTTATATATATATATATATATATATATATATATATATATATATTTGAGACTTGGTAAGTCTCCTCTGTGCACTCCTATAACAAGTGCTGTCCCCATTCATAATTTCCTAAGGTTTAATCATACCATGATTCATGTAGCATACAAGATCAAGATAATTCTTTAAGGGGAAATGTTCAAACTTTAAGATATACAGAAAGTATGGAAAACAGTACCTGTCACAAAAAAAACAAAAAAAAAACCCACCTTTTTTCTAATCCAAAGTATTGGATGCTTTAAAAGTATGGGAATATTTGAATATTTTCATATAGTCAAATAAGATCTAGGGTCTCTTAAAAAAAATAAAAAAAAATTGGTAGGTTTATGTGTAACTTAACCAATAATGAAAATGAGGCACTTTTACATTTGGTAAAAGGAAGGAGGCTATCATCCACCCGTCTGACAAAGGAGGGAGTGTTGTATTGTTAAATACTAAATCCTATATTAATAAAGCCTTACAACAGTTAGAAGGTACAAATAGTTATCAGGTTTTAGCTCAAAATTATACTCATATATATCAGTGTAAACTGAGGAATTAATTTGAAGATGGTTGGGGGCATACAGTATTTATCAATGTGCGAGCAGACATGATACGATTTAGCGTATCATGTCCGCCGCACATCGATAAATGCCAACAGCATATGCTGTCGGCATTTATCATTGCACCAGCAGTTCTTGTAAACTGCTGGTGCAATGCCGCCCCCTGCAGATTTGCGGCCTGCCACTAGCAGGGGTGTCAATCAACCCGATCATATTCGATCAGGTTGATTTCTGTCCACAGCCTCAGAGCAGGCGGAGAAGTTATGGAGCAGCGGTCTTGATAAATATGCCCTTTGGAGTGAAGTTTTAATTATATCAGTACTTTTGATTTTTTAAGGGGTTTGCTTTTTTTCTGAGACCTTATATCTTTTAGCCCTTATAACTTTGTGTGCAATATTATTTGAAAAATATTTTTTATTAGATAGTGTCATTATGAGTGTAGCTGTACTTTGTAACATATTTTTGATGTGTTTTGTGTCACACATTTTTGTGTTGTGAAATAGTTAAACAGACCTCTGATGATGGTGTAATCATTTTGGCATAAATGGTGAATGCCCTCAAGCGATCGTGTTTACTTTCAATTTGCTATACGAGCAGTAAACCCGACGAACACAAACACCCGTGATAGTCCCCTTTTCGCTTGTGCATAGCTGTTAATGCACCACTAGTAATCTGGCCCTAAATGTTTTATTCATTGCCTCTGAAAAGTGAAAAGCTGTTAAAAAAAAAAATTGATAAAGGAATGTTTCTGTAGATTCGTGGGGTGTCCTGTCGAGCTTCTCGAGTTCCCTAAATATTTTTCTTCTTTATATTTTCTAGTACAATGATTCTTATCCAGCAGGGATATGGTTTTGAATTACAGAACATCAGCTAATCATTAGATTTAAGCATATTGATGAAACGGTACCCAATTGGTTAATATAGAATCTAGGTAATGCTGCCTGTATATATTTCTAACGAACATTAACAGGGCATTAAAAATATGCACAGGACAAATTAATTAATGGTCTCCACTAGGCAACAAAGGAACTGGTGATACTGGATAAATCATTTCCAGCCTTTTGTGTATCTAGGAGACTGTAAAAATCATGTTTTCTATGGAAATGCACATAGTTCTGTTACCTATGCAGAGATGTTGTTATGCCAAATCAGCAGTTTTTTAAATAAAGTCACAAGAAGTTTTCTTTCCAATAAGTGGTTTATGATAATTGTGTATTGTATTAGTTTGCCAACTCCAGCGACTTAAAGCTGGAATCCGAAACCAATATACTGTACAGTAATCATGTCAATCTGTATTGAAACTGTATAGGACATACAGTATATTGCAATCCTGATTTGAATTGCACAGTTTAAAATACAGATAGTTTTTGATGCTTCAATGCATTTAGTTAAAAAGAAACAAAAACTCGGGTGGTATCACTTTTTGAAAGAAAAAAAAGCACAAAAAATTAACTTTACCTGTTGGCCAGAGATACATTTGCATGGCTCCATGTTTTGTTTTGAAGTATTGGAATTCTGCCAGCATGAAAACCTATTCCTTAAAGAAAAATATAGAATGGTTATAAAAACAATAATAATTGTTTCCTGATCTTATTACATAAAATAAGGATCCAGTTTGTCCTTTAAATAGTGCAGAATTATATAGAAAATCTGTTCTTAAATTTGTTTGTTGGATATATATATATATATATATATATATATATATATATATATATATATATATATATATATATATATATATATATATAAAAACAAGTTCAGAACCAAGCACTCATGTTTTTTCCTTATTGTTGCCGGGGTGCAGATGCATAAATCACAAACAAGACTTCACCAGAGACCGTACTCACTGGACTTGTTTAAATGTGAAAGATCACCGTTTTATTGTGACGTTTCAGGGTCTCCCCCTTTATCAAACATATACGGTATATTTAAACAAGTCTGGTGAGTGCGGTCTCTGGTGAAGTTTTATATATATATATATATTTATATATATGTATACATATATATGTGTGTGTATATATATATATATATATATATATATTTATGTATATACTGTATGTATATATATATATTTTTATATATATATATATATATATATATATATATATATATATATATATATATATAATAAATGCAAGATAGCGCACTCTCACTCGCCAAAAGTCCCAAGACCAGGGTGCATAGAACTCCAAATAGAATACTAAACATATGCACTCACTGGATTTAAACCACAACACACTTTATTATGTAGTGACATTTTGGGGGGGGAATTCAGTCTGAGGAAGGGGTGAATGCCCCGAAACGTCACTACATAATAAAGTGTGTTGTGGTTTAAATCCAGTGAGTGCATATGTTTAGTATTTTGTATGTGTGTATGTGTGTATGTGTGTATGTGTGTGTGTGTGTGTGTGTATGTGTGTATGTGTGTATGTAGCAATTAGCCAGTGGCCCAGCACTCCTTCCACTCAGGAGTAATCACTGCTTGGGTGCTGTCCTCATAGGAGTATGTAGAAACTTTTTATTGAAGGAGGGCACTCACAGGACTTTTATAAAATAGAACAGTGTAATTTTATTTCCAATTGAGTTTAACACTAAAACAAATGTCAATGTTTCGACCCCATAATGGGCCTTCTTCAAGACAAATATGATCTAAGAAAAAAAATACAAAACATACAAATGGAATCTAGGAGGACAATACAACAAACAATACATGACACACATTAGCATAATTAATTACAACAGTGACATCCCTCCACCACAGAAATTAACAATATAGCTTAAACATGAGCCTCACAGGGAACGCTACATCAGCCAAAAAAAACACATTACATAGATATCCATATATTACTGTATTAATTAATAATTGTGCCCAAAAAGACCAATTAGCCCCTCATGGTATGTCTCCAAATAACCAAATTATACCTAATGTAAATAACCTACTGAATATAACAGTATGTGCATAACCAATTTCACCGGTGGTCCATGCAATGTACCCTTGCCAGCATAGGACTCTGATACAGCCCCACATGACATACATGCCTAATAGGTGAGAGTCAATGCAAAAAAGCAATTTCAGAAGTGGGAACAATACACCTATCTGGTATGTATCAAATCACAGTACCTCAGCGTTAATACGCTGTCACATAATGGGCCGCACATAAAGTAATATTACAATTATACTGAGAGCAGTAAAGGCACAATACCTTCTATACCACCAATAATGCACTGTTATGCAATATGTAATGCAACTCATGATCATATTCACTAGCCCAATAAGCAGCTTGTTACCCCCAAAGTAAGTGGCAATCAACCAACTTGCATGGATTACACTCACAGAAACACTCGCAGAAAAGCATAAGGAACATAACATAACAAATGCTACTTACTTAGAAAATGCAGCGAACATTGCTCACACCGGCATACACACCGGACTTCCGACAAAGCAGTAATACCGAAAATCCTGGAAGTGCTGTACACCAGAGGCTTATATAGGCCTCTCCACACGAGTAACACCAAATCACAGTCATGCTTAAAATTCACTCAGCTCAAACCGCAATCTAATAGGTACACACCCACAACTGTAGAGGCCAATAGCAGCCACAGCCTGCTCGCACCCACTACAAGGGATATAATATACATATAACATCAAGTCGTGCACTTCATGCACCACCAGACCCGGAGCATATAAAAAAAATAAAGATAGTGAATCCCTCTAATGCTACCCAGAAATACTCATGTAAAGAATATAGAATGTATTAGAAAGGATAAAGTATGAAGCAATGTTAGCACTTCCCTTCAGGTGCTCGCTGCCAGCCCCAGTTCTCCTAAACCGTGTATAGAAGCAGAAAGTGTTGAAAAGTGGCAGCGCTGTGTCACATCCAGGGAACCAAGCTGCCCACATCCTCTGAGTTAACCTTGTTGCTTTCACTTCCAAAATAAAAGAGCTCACAATAATGTAGCAGAATTCAGACAATGTGGTAGGCGCACAAACTGGTTATACTCGCAAGATTGTTTTAACTTTATGCTCTTGATAAAGACTTCTTTTAGCCGAAACGCATTGAGCTGTATTTTCAATAAAATCTGAAGCTGCACCTGAAGACACCTTTGTGATGATTTTAATAAAAGGCTTATTTTTAACTGCAATCTTGTGAGTATAACCAGTTTGTGCACTTACCACATTGTCTGAAATCTGCTACACTATTGTGAGCTCTTTTATATTGGAGGTGAAAGCAACAAGGTTGATTCAGAGGATGTGGGCAGCTTGGTTCCCTGGAGGTGACACAGCGCCACTACTTTCAACACTTTCTGCAAAGAATATGGAATGGCCAGAACATCCGTAGATATTGCTGGGAATGATGATTAGTAACAAACTACATAATTTCCAGGAGTTTATGCCAAGTGCCCAAAAATGTGAAATAAATAACCATGGAGAGACTGCATATCACCAAGAGCCCAGGGGGTATACACTCCACATCCGATCCTACAACCAAGCCACCATGCGCTCCTAACTCTAAGTATCTCCAAAATTACCTGGAGTACTGGCCCCCCATGTGTTGAATCATGCAAAGCGGGGTTTAGCCTCTCAAACACACTAGTGTGCCATGGTGGCCCATGCATGGTCAGAGTATGAACCCACATATTGTCCCCACTTTCACTACATTCTTATACAGAAAGAAAGTACAAGATACAAATACCCATTAACACAGGGGAAGGAGCCACTTCAACCCTACAGCGAAATTCCCTGTATGTCACAGATGGCTATAATGCAAAGGGCAGAGTGCATAAAACACTATGCACAGGTAGTGCACCACAGATGTAACCCAACATACTATCATATAGAGCTTGAAACAAAAGAGATAGATCAAGAATGGAAACATAAAACACCACTAGGGAGAGGTGACTTATAATCAATACAACTGAGCATAGTCTCTACTAGAGCAAGGGCCCCCAGAAATGAAAGGGTGGAGCCTGTAAGTTCATCATAATTCAATAATGATGAAACCCAACAGATTAAGGTTCAGTCCATGGTGACACATTTTTAATAAAACAAAGCATAGTCTATGCTGGCAATTAAGCCAACAAAAGTAAGGGTGTTGAGCCTGTATATCCATTGTGCTTCACACTTCAGCAATTCCCTGTTCCTATCCCTACAGCATTTGAGAGGGGCTATTATATCAATCAGCATGGCCCTAAGTGATGGTGTTCAAGAAAGTGCCTTGCCACAGGCTGTTTTGAGTGTCCCTCTTTACGGGCAGTTCTGATGGCACTTTTGTGGTTAGCAAGTCTCTCACGGAAGGTGGTACTAGTCTTGCCTATATAAAAATGTACAGATGGATATGGGTGTGAAAAAACACACCTAAAGTAGCGCTAATCTCTTTTTTAGAACAAGGAAGATAAAGATATATATATAAAAATAAACTATATTAACAATACATATAGTATCTGATGTATAGATAGACTGAATAAATAATAGTTAATAATCATTAAATAGCAGTACAAATTTATATGCAATATCAATTTATATATAAACAAAAAGATATTCCAGTCCAAAGGTTTTGCAGATAATACACAAAAGAATCCGGCTGCTCCTCAATAGCAGGTGAATCCACAGACCTTGATTGTATGCAAAGAATCTAAAAAGACAGAGGAGAGGAGCGCAGACTCAAATGTAGAGTATAAAACGTTTTAATAAAAGTTCACACAGACAAATGGCAACTCACAAAGTGCAAGAATTAAAACAGCATATCATGTGTTAAAAACACTGTATAACTTATCCCCTCAGCGAGTGTATCCAGGACAGTTCCAGGAATGAACAGGTGTGTATCCAGCACAGCTCCAGGAGAAAGCAGGTTTGTAGCTGAGTGTGTTTCCCACGGAAGCCAGAAACCAGGCTGGCAGAGTGTAAAAAGTCCTTTTTCAGGGATATACACAATTAAAAAGATATTAAGCTAACAAGTTGTAAGCAAATACATATGATCCTAGACTCTCAAATCGCAAAGTTCCTTGCTGCAGACTTAGAACTGAGGACGGCCTCACAGGATCGAGCGGCTGACATAAAAGGGGCGGGGCTCTACGCGTTTCATCCCATTGACGTAGGGACTTTCTCAAAGAAATTCCCTACGTCACTGGGACGAAACGCGTAGAGCCCCGTCCCTTTTACGTCAGCCGCTCAATCCTGTGAGGCCGTCCTCAGTTCTAAGTCTGCAGCAAGGAACTTTGCAATTTGAGAGCCTAGGATCATATGTATTTGGTTACAACTTGTTAGCTTAATATCTTTTTAATTGTGTATATCCCTGAAAAAGGACTTTTAACTCTCTGCCAGCCTGGTTTCTGGCTTCCGTGGGAAACACACTCAGCTACAAACCTGCTTTCTGCTGGAGCTGTCCTGGATACACACCTGTTCATTCCTGGAACTGTCCTGGATACACTCGCTGAGGGGATAAGTTATACAGTGTTTTTAACACATGATATGCTGTTTTAATTCTTGCACTTTGTGAGTTGCCATTTGTCTGTGTGAACTTTTATTAAAATGTTTTATACTCTACATTTGAGACTGCGCTCCTCTCCTCTGTCTTTTTATATTGTATATAAAAATGTCCACAGGGACAAGACAGAAAATATACCACAAAGTCTGACGTGCAGGTGAGCTGTTGTCTAACCCAGTAGGATTTAGTTGATCCTGGGTGATGGCACTTCTCTCCAGTAAGGAGGTGTCATACTCTGCAAGGGAGCAGGTTCAGGAGTAAGGAGCTGTTGTGCAGAGGTGTCAGGTTTTGGGGTTAATGTTGTGTTTTTGTCTGCGTGACTCTTTCCTTTTAGGCATAATTAAACAGGTACAAGGTTTTAGGAAATAAAGGAGATGGTTTTATTTATAGGATAAAGCAATGCAGAGATATGCAATTAGATAAGACAAAGTCTATAAGTTGTTGTATTAGGCAGGAATACAGTTCTTTATAATAACAGGCAGGATACTTGCATATGCTCTAGACTGGAACAGTGAAATTACACGCAGGAAAGCAGAGCTTTGTAATAACAAGCAGGATACTTGCATATGCTGTAGAACTGGAGCTGAGTAGAATCAGGCAGGAAAACAGAGCTTGTATAACAGACAGGATACTTGCATATGCTGAAGACTGGAATGTGTAATTACACTCAGGAAGGCAGAGCTTTGTAATAACAAGCAGGATACTTGCATATGTTGTAGAACTGGTACTTTAAGGAAACTTGCATAAACTGCAAACTGGTACTTTGTAGAAACAAACAGGATATTTGCATAGACTGCAATTGGAACTTTGTAGTATCAGGAAACAAGCAAGCAAAAGTACCTGAATCAGTCCTTAGGAAATAAAGTTTTAGGCAAGTTCAATTGCCAGGAATTCAGTCCAAAAATGAAGCACAGTGCCAAAGGATTATCCAGAAAGGTAGTCAGTAATTGTAGCAGAAGTCAGGACTAGGAAATCCAACATAACTGTATTTCTCACAGGAAACAGGAGCAGAGAGTGTTTTCAGAGTATCACTCTTAATGTGAAAGCACCAAATTGCAAACAAAGCTCCCAGATAAAGCAGGCTGCTGATTAAATGATTTATTTCAGCTGACAAGCAGGTGGAGCCAGAGAGCCAAAGTTGCAGCAAACAGAAAAACACAATATTCCTTTCCTGTGATCAAGCCATCTGGTGGCATAGTGGTAACACAACAGGCTGGAAAATAACAGCTGCAGAAATAGAGACAGGTCCCAGGTTCAATTCCAGGCTGAACCCTGACAGGAGGGTACTGCAGGTCACACAGCTACCACACTTATAGCAGCCATTCTTGACTTTTTAAAGACACGTCTGTTCTCTTTTCCAAAGGTCTTCATGAGCAGGGATTTAAGGCTATGGCCACTTTTATGGATCAACCTCGGAGGTGGTTTATCCCTAAAGGGTAAAGATCTGTCACCGCTAATCAAGGGCCAATTCCTTTTGATAACTTCTCTCACCTTTACTATGGCCGGAGTATAGTTAGTGATGAAGTAGATTGGTGGTTCACCCTCATCACTCGTTAGTTTCTGTTTCTTTGTATTAGGTCCTTGCGGTCATTTTGCAGAACTCCCCCCAATACTTCTTGGAGCATATTCAGGTTGTATCCCCTGTTCTAAAACTTTACTCTCATCTCTTTAAGTTGCGTCAACATCTGGTCCATCTCAAAGTTGTTACATATGACCCTCATGAACTGAGACTTTCCAATCCCCCTTTTGAACTGTATCGGGTGGTAACTGTCAAATTGTAATAAGGGGTTTCTATCGGTGGGTTTGGAGTAAAGAGTCATTTTTAAATGACAACCATCATCAACCTCCAACTTATATACACATAAGTCCAAGAAGTGTATCTTTTCAGTGCTCATCTCACTCTTGAATTTAACTGATGTCTCTGATGTGTTCAGGGTGTCTATACAATCAGTGAGTTCTTTAGCTGACCCCCCCCCCCAGATTACAAAACGTCATCAATGTATCTCCGATACAGGAGAACATTGGCATTTTTTGTGTTGAAAATGTACTTATTCTTAAATCATCGCCATGAACAGGTTGGCATATGATAGGGCCAAACTTGACCTCATTGCCATACTAACCAGCTGTAGGAAAAAGGTATCCTCAAACCTGAAGTAATTGTGTGTTAAGCACATCATCAGCCAATCCAAGGGCACTTCAATGGAGGACCCATATATGCCTAAAAACCGCACAATGCTTGTCTTACAGTCTCCACAACCCATATCATGTGAGATAATGCTGTAGAGGCTGTTAACATCAAGTGCAACCAACAGGCAGTATCTGGAACAGCCTTTCCTGGAGTAGATTGATCAGCTCTATAGAATCCAACAAGAAGGCTTCCGTATTTCTCACCACCTCCTGCAAGTGAAAGTCAATATATTTAGCAAAGTTCTGGAATAGGGACCCAATGGCAGAAACTATGGGGCGGCCTGGTGGATTGGCCTGATCCATGTGGATTTTTGGTATGGGGTATGGGTGTTCTGGCATAAGGAAGTCGAACAAAGATTGTTCAATGTGGCCACAGTTCAGGGTGTATGTGAGACAATTATCCAATTTCATTCTAAAGGTAGAAGTGGGTTTGTGCGTCAATTTTTTGTACGTGTGCACATCATCAAGTTGTTGTAGAGGTTTTTTTCTGTAGTACTCATAATCCATCACAATTATGGCACCCCCCTTGTCTGCGGGCCGAATAATGATGGAATCATCTTTCTTCAATCTCTGAAGGGCTTCCCACTCCTGTTTAGAAAGGTTAGTCCTAGTGTTGCCCCCCATTGTCCTGGTAATTGTTGATCTCTCTAGAGCAAATGTTAGTAAAGGTTTAATGGCGGGGTGAGTGTTTCTAGTTTCAAAGTCAGATTTTTTAAAGAATCTGGTATGTCCGGTACTGTGCTGTGAGCCTTTGACGTGATCTTTTAATTTGAGTGACCTTTGTAGACGATGTATATCAACAAGATTGTCAAAGGGCTCAACCCTTGGGGTAGGGACATAGCTTAAGCCCCTACTCAGCAACTTGAGTTCATCATTATCCAACCCCCTGCTGCTGATGTTAATCACTACATTTTCTGATTTAGCAAGGTTTTTTGCTGCTTTTTTCCACCAGCCCCTTCTCTGGACCATTGCCCTGTGTTTTTATTTGATTAATTGTCATTTTTTGATGGCAAGGGCAGCCTCCCTTGTGACCTTGTCTAGATCTTAGTGTACTGTGTTGCATTCACATTGCTCCCCAGGGCAGACTCTGCTCTACTTGAATCACCACCATTTGTGTCAATGGTATTTGCCATTGAAGTTGTTCTACGTTCCATCCTTCTTCTTCTAAATGTAGTTTTTTTTCATGTAACCATTTGTAGACATTTCTTTCTCTGTGATCATTTTCAACAGCACTGATCTTATTCTTGAAATGAATGAGATCTCTCCGGTACTTTTCCACTTGTGTGCTACGTTTGTTAAGCCAGTCCTCACAACTATCATTCTTAGGACATACACCTTCTCCCTCTGAACCATACCTAGTTCGTCAATCACCACTTTCTTTAATATTGTGACTTCCTCAATGATTAGAAGTATCCAGTCAAAATTTATTGGCAATCTGACACCATTTGCGGCAGAAGTCATTATTGTTCCTGCCTATAGTAGGCAAATTTCTGACCCTAAACCCCCAAGGGATCATCTCCTTCTTGAAGTAATCAGTTAGATAGTTGGCATGAAGTTTGTAGGTCTACCACCTTTCGTTTGAGATTCAAAATTTTATAATACACATGTAGTGGCACTTTATCAACTGCGTCTGATTCATATAACTGTAATATTCTGGTGGCATCATCATCATCAGTGAAAGCAAAAGTTGTTTCCTCATCCCTCTCACCCATGTCACTGGACTGGGATTGTGTCACCAATAGGCATTCATCCATTGTTGGCTGTTATAGGGGACGCTGTGTTACAAGAGGAAAAGTCAAGTCTTTATTCCTCGGCAAAATAATTTCAACACCAGTGTGAATTAAAAACAAATGTTCATGGGAGATGGGTGGGTCATATAGACCACCCGTTGTATTCAATACAATTCTTAGGGGGGTGCTTGGGAATGTTCATTAAATATTTTAGCAATTAGCCGGTGACCCAGTACTCATTCCACTCACCTGCCTGGGTGCTGTCCTCGTAGGAGTATGTAGAAACTTTTTATTGAAGGAGGGCACTCACAGGACTTTTAGTAAAACACAACAGTGTAATTTTATTTCCAATTAAGTGTTAACACTAAAACAAATGTCGACGTTTCAACCCCATCATGGGCCGTCTTCAAGACAAATATGATCTAAGAAAAAGAATACAAAACATTCAAATGATCTAGGAGGGCAATACAACAAACCATTCATGACACACATTAACATAATTAATTACAACAGTGACATCCCTCCACAACATAAATTAACAATATAGCTCAAACATGAGCCCAACATTATAAAAGCCAAGGAAGAAAAATAGACCAATCACTCCCTCACAGGGAACCCTACATCAGCCAAAAAAAACCACATTACATAGTTATCCATATATTTCTGTATTAATTATTAATTGTGCCCAAACAGACCAATTAGCCCCTCATGGTATGTCTCCAAACAACCAAATTATACCCAATGTGAAAACCTACTGAATATAACGATATGTGGGTAACCAATTTCACTGGTGGTCCATGCAATTTACCCTTGCCAGCATAGGACTCTATACAACCCCACACAACATACAGTGCCTAATATGTGAAAGTCAATGCAAAAAAAGCGATTTCAGAAGTGGGAACAATACACCTATCTGGTGTGTATCAAATCACAGTAAGCTCAGTGTTAATACGCTGCCACATCCTGGGCCGCTCATAAAGTAATCTTACAATTATTCTGGGAGCGGTAAAGGCAAAATAACCCTCTTATACCACCAACAATGCACTGTTAATACCACCTAAAACAACTCCTGATCATATTCACTAGCCCAATAAGCAGCTCGTTACCCCCAAAGTAAGAACGGCAATCAGCCAAATTGCATGAATTACACTTGCAGAAAATCACAAGGAACATAACATAACAAATGGTACTTACATAGAAAATGCAGCGAGCATTGTTCACACAGGCATACATGCCAGACCTCCCAACAAAGCAGTAATACAGAAGATACTGGAAGTGCCGGCACACCAGAGGCTTATATAGGCCTCTCCACACTAGTAACACCCAATCACAGAGATGCTTAAAATTCACTCAGCTCAAATTGCAATCTAATAGGTACACACCCACAACTGCAGAGGCCAATAGCGGCCGCAGCCTGCTCGCACCCCACTACAAGGGATACAATATACATATAACACCAAGTCGTGCACTTCATGCACCGCCAGACCCGGAGGCATATCAAAAAATAAAGATAGTGAATCCCTCTAATGCTACTTCACAAATACTCATGTAAAGAATATAGAATGGGCCAGTACATCTATAGATATTCCCAGTAGTATACGCCAAGTGCCCAGAAATGTGAAGTAAACACCATGGAGAAGACTGCGTATCACCGAGACCCCAGGGGGGTATACACTCCAACATCCAATCATATAACCAAGCCACCATGTGCTCCTAATTCTAAGTATCTCCAAAATTACCTGGAGTACTGGCGCCCCCATGTGATGAATCATGCAAGGGGGGGGGTTTAGGCCTCTCAAACACACTAGTGTTCCATGGTGGGCCCATGGCACGGTCAGAGTATGAACCCACATATTTGTCCCTCACTTTCACTACATTCTCATACAGGAAAAAAGGACAAGATACAAATACCCCTTAACACGGGGGAAGGAGCCACTTCAACCCTACAGCAAAATCCTGTATGTCAGACCCTAATGGGTGTTTTATGTTTCCATTCTTGATCTATCTCATTTGTTTCAAGCTCTGTATGATAGTATGTTGAGTTACATCTGTGGTGCACTACCTGTGCGTAGTGTTTTATGCACTCTGCCCTTTGCATTATAGCAGGTGTGATATACAGGGAATTTAGCTGTAGGGTTGATGTGGCTCCATCCCCCGTGTTAAGGGTATTTGTATCTTGTCCTTTCATCTTGTATGAGAATGTAGTGAAAGTGGGGAAATATGTGGGTTCATACTCTGACCGTGCATGGGCCACCATGGCACACTAGTGTGTTTTTGAGAGGCTAAACCCCAGCAGCACTCATGCAGGGCCCAGACCAGATGGACACTCCCACCACATGCTTGACTGTAGGCAAGAAACACTTGGTCCTTTGTAGTCCTCACCTGGTTGCCCGCAATACACGCTTGACACCATCTGAACGAAAAAAAAAAGAACTGCTGACAACTAAGTTTATCTTGGTCTCATCGGACCACAAGACATGATTCCAGTAATCCCTATCCTTAGTCTGATTGTCTTCAGCAAACTGTTTTCGGGCTTTCTTGTGCATCATCTTTAGAAGAGGGCTCCTTCTGGGACGACAGTCATGCAGACAAATTTGATGCTGGCAGCCCTCATACATCTATTTCCCAAAGACAACCTCTGGATATGATGCTGAACACATGCACTCAACTTCTTTGGTTGACATATGGCAAGGCCTATTCTGATTGGAACCTGTCCCGTAAACCGCTGTATGGTCTTGCCACCGTGCTGCAGGCTCTGTTTCAGGGTCTTGGCAATCTTCTATAGGCCTAGGCCATCTTTATGTAGAGCAACAATTCTTTTTTTCAGATCCTCAGAGAGTGCTTTGCCATGAGGTGCCGATGTTGATTTCCAGTGACCAGTATGAGAGAGTGTTTGAGCGATAACATCAAATTTAACACACCTGGCTGCCCATTCACCACCTGAGGACCGTGTAACACTAACAGTCACATGACAGCTGTGAGGGAAAATGGCTATTTGGTCCAAATTTGGGACATTTCCGCTTAGGGTGTACTCACTTTTGTTGCCAACGGTTTAGACATTAATGGCTGTGTGTTGTTATTTTGATGGACAGCAAATGTACACTGTTATACAGGGCTGTACACTCACTACTTTACATTTAGCAAAGTGTACTTTCTTCAGTGGGTTGTCAATAAAAGATATAAATACAATATTTACAAAAATGTGAGGGGTGTACTCACTTTTGTGGGATACTATGGAGAAGAGAGAGAGAGAGAGAGTGACACAGTCCTGAAAACGGTGGTCACTCCCCGAAAACTCACCTTATATACATTTTTTGTAACATGGCGAGTGCATCTTTTGGGCCTTATTCTGAACAGTATCTGGATTGCACCCCACACTTTGATCAAGGGAACAGTGAGTGCTGATATTTGGGAAATTATATATATATATATATATATATATATACTGTATATATAGATGAAAACATATACAAACAGAATCACAGATAGAGCTGAAGATAGATGAGTCTAACGTATAGCCAAACAAAATGAGGTTGGAAAAAGCAATAAGGACAATAAATAAAATGAGCAGGAAAAAAAATTGTGCGTAACAAAAAAACAACAATGCTAAAAAACACAGGAAAAAGCAGACATTTCCAAAACTCTTCTAGCAAAATAGAGAGCCAAAATAAACAATAACTTCCAAAAAAAGAAACTTAATATCCACATTATGCATGGGCTCAAAAGGAGGAGCCTGAAAAACTTTAACACCTAGTTTATACTCCAGGGAGGAGAAATTGGCTTGATCATAGGCTTATTTGTGCAAAAGCCAAGCCCGAACAAAGCCATGAATGTCAAGAAGATTAGCAATCTTCCTATGAAACAAAACTGAAAGAACAGAAATCCTACCTTTCAGGGGACTGGCAGATAGGACCTTATCAAAACCATCTTGTAAGAAATGCTAAATTCTAGGAATTATAAAAGAATCCCAGGAAAAGCCATCTATATACCAGGCAATAAACATCTTTCAGACCTTATGAAAAATCTTCATAGTCATACGTTTATGAGTCTGGAGTAGAGTTTCAATCACAGAATATGAGAAACCTCTATGTTTATGAACTAACAGTTCAATCTCCATGCCCTATAACTCAGAGATTTGAGATCCAGATAAAAAATGGACATTGAGACAGAAGGTCTCGTCTAAGTGGAAGAGGCCAAGAAAGACAATTAGACATCTGAATGGGATCTGCATACCGAGGCCAAGCTTGGGCAAACAGGTCATTCCTCATTTCAGCTCCCAGAGTGATTTCCAAGGCAAGAAAAATAGTAAGTAATCCTATTAGATTATCCACAAACTCTGCCTGAGTGTCCCTGGTCCTCACAAAGTGCCTGGGAAGTTTATTGTTCAAATGAGAAGCCATCAAATCTATCTCCGGGAGACCCCAAAGATCCATAATCTGATGAACACCTCCTGGTGAAGAGACCATTGCCCTGGATGCTAAAACTGACAACTGATAAAATCTGCTTCCCAGTTCTTTGCTCCTGAAATATGAACTGCAGAGATTAGACAGGAATTGACTTCTGCCCATGAGAGAATTTGAGCTTCCCTCAGGGCTAGGTAACTGATGGGCCCCCCCTGATGATTGATAGAAGCCACTGCTGTGACATTGTCTGATTGAAAGCAAAAATGAGACTCCATTTTAAACAAAGGCCAAGTCTGAAGAGTCTTTAGAATAGCATAGTGTTCTAGAATATGTATTGGCAACCTCACCTCCCAAGGAGCACGAACCCCAAACAGCTCCCCAACCTGAAAGACTTACATCTGTAGCCAACGCAGTCTAGGTAGAACAAGTAAAAGAATCCCCCTGAATAATTAACTGATGATCCAGCCACCAAGTAAGAAACTGGGATCCAGAAAAATATTTTGTGATAGCTGGGTATGATCCCTGCACCACTGACAAAATATACAAAGCTGAAGAGGTCTTGTGAAATCAAGCAAATGGAATTACATCTAAAGCTGCAATCAGGAGACCAAATACTTTCATACAAAGAGCAACAGAGGGAAATGAGAAAGACTGAAGTTTCAGACAGGCTGACACCAATTTTAGGCTTTGCTGATCAGTTAGAGAGAGTCATGGAGACTAAATCTATCCGATTGAATTTGTTAAAGGTCAATGAAACTAATCTTATATTAATTGAATGAGTAATATCTAAATATTAATTCATATATATCTTATTTTAAATACGCTTATTGAGAGTTTACTAGTGTGCTGTGTATCTAGGTAAAGACATATATTTCTTATTCCAGCATAGAAGCTATACAGGATACCCCTTTCAGAACTCATCTCCTTCAAATATGTGAATGTGTCAGTGTGGTTCACTTTGTTAAAAACAAAATCTTTATTTCTTACTTTTAAAAATGTGTGAAACTAAAATAAAATACAAATGCAGTGTGTGGCTGGTTTGTAATAATATATACTCATAAGCCGGCTTCTGCCTTTTATAAATGTGCAGATAAGGATCTCAATCTATGCATTATTATATACTGTCCTATACTCCAGAGCAAGTTATACTGACTTTTATAAATGAGCAGATATAATTTGTGGGTCCAGATATTAAGGAGCCTAATTACTTGCAAATATATTTGAAGATAACTTTTGGTCTGATTTTTGCCAGATAGGGCCAAAGAAGTACTATGTACTGGTAACAATAGTAAGACCACCCCTACCGAGTATAGTCAAGTTGCTGAAATATCAGCAAATTTACACCGAGATTACAAGTTATGCGCTAAACCCGGTGCGTAAATAATGCTAAACATTTAGCGGTACCGCACTTTCCATAGCGCTGCCATTACAAGTTACAAAAAAACCTTCTTGTGTTGTGCATTATGGTGCGATAAGTACATTTTCCCCCAAAGACATCAGTGGATAAAAAAAGTGTAACACAATCCCCATTGATGTCAATGGGGACAAGAAGGTTACGTAAAACCTAACACCCTGACATAAACGCCTAGTCTAAACACCCCTAATCCATGGCCCCGACATCGCCGACACTAAATAAAGTTATTAACCCCTAAACCGCTGCCCCGACATTGCCGACACTAAATAAAGCTATTAACCCCTAAACAGCTGCCTCCGCATCACTAACGCCTAAATAAACATATTAACCCCTAAACTGCCGACCCCCATTACATCGCAATTACTATAATAAACCTATTTATCCCTAAACCGCTGACCCCCCACATCGCTACTAATAAAAGAAACCAAATAACCTCTAATTTGCCACCCCCCCACATCGCGACACACTAAATTAAACTATAAACCCCTAAACCTAACACCTGCTAACTTTAAATTAAAGTTACAATATAACTACCTTAAAATAAATAAAAACTAAGATTAAACTGTAAAGAAACCTAACATAACTATTTTAGAAAACTAAAATAAACTAAAAATAAAAAAAAAATTACTAAATTAAAAAATCATAACACTACAAAAAAATAAAAACACCTCTCAAATTACGAAAAATAAAAAAATCTAAAATTACAAAAAATAATAAACAAAATTATCCAAAATAATAAAAAATAAACCTAATCTAATACCCCTATAAAAACAAAAAAGCCACCCCAAAATAAAAACACCCCTAATCTAACAATAAACTACCAATAGCCCTTAAAAGGGCTTTTTGTAGAGCTTTTTGTAGAGCATTGCCCTAAATTAAACAGCTCTTTTACATAAAAAAAATACCCCCTAACATTTATTATTATTATTATTCTTTATTTGTAAAGTGCCAACAGATTCCGCAGCGCTGCCCATGGGGACAAGGATAAAAGTACAACGGAGAAACAATACAATAAAGACAAATTTTTACAGACAAATACAGAGGGAATTGAGGGCCCTATTCCCATGGAAACTTACAATTTAGATGGGTAGGAAGATGGGAAACAGGAAGTGGGGACTGCAAAGGTGAGAATGATATTAGTGAGATTAGAGAAACCCTGTAGTCTAGCATGAGAGGAGGTGATGGTAGAGGACACAAGGAGCAGTTCATTGTTGTATCTTAATAAATAAGTAAATAATGAACTTATAGTACATGAAATCAGGTTCAGAGTGGGATTTTCTCCAGGCACGTTCAGCAGTGCGGGAGCATTTTTGTAGGTGGCGTGTTTGCTGGGAGTGCCAGGGCTGGAGCTGATGATGTGGGGCTTTGTGAGGTTGGTGCGGAGCGAGAGTGCCAAGTGCCGAGGAGAGAGTATTGTTATAGTGGGTTATAGAAATGGCAGGGCAGGATATCGTGGAAGTGTGGGGGAGGTGTATTTGAATAAGGCTGGAGAGTTGGGGAGGCTCCACAGTGTGCAGATTTCTACAGGTGCGGGAGAGAGGGGGAGAAGTAGGTTTAGCCTGTATATTAAGATTAAAGGTGAGCAGATGGTGGTCTGAGATGGGAAATGGGCAACAGGCAACATCAGAGAGAGAGCAGAGATTGGTGAATACCAGATCAATAGAGTGTCCAACCCCCCCAAAATAACAAAAAAATACAAGTCTAAAAAAAACTAAGCAAGCCATTGCCCCTAAAGGGGCATTTGTATGGGCATTGTCCTTAAAAGGGAAAACAGCTCTTTAGTGCCTATAAAAAAATCCCTAATCTAAAAAAAATAATAAAAAAAAATAACACTAACCCTGAAATAGGTACTCTCCATTCCTGAAGTCCAGCGGTAAAGGTCTTCTTCCAGACGGCTCCATCTTCATCCAGCACGGGGACATCTTCTTTCTTCATCTGTAGCGAAGGCAGCGTGGAGTGAAGAATGTCTCGGAGTAGGAACGGCAGCCATGGAGCCATCCAGCGTGGAGGATCCTCTTCATGCAATCATCGCAGCACACTGAAGATTGAATGCAAGGTACCCATTTTATATTTGGGGTACCCTGCATTCCTATTGGCTGAAAATTTCAAATCAGCCAATAGGATGATAGCTACTGAAATCCTATTGGCTGTTCAAATCAGGTAGTTTATTGGGTTAATAGGTTTATTTTAGTAGTTGTGATGTGGGGGTCGGTGGTTTAGGGGGTAATAGGTTTATTATAATATTTGGATGTGGGGGGTCAGCGGTTTAGGGGTTAATAGATTTATTTTAGTAGTAGTGATGTGGGGAGTCGGCGGTTTAGGGGTTAATAGGTTTATTATAGTATTTACGATGCGGGGGTGGCAGTTTAGGGGTTAATGTGTAGTTTATGGGTGTTAGTGTACTTTGTAACATTTTTATTATGAGTTTTGTGAAACATTTTTGTTTGGCAAAATCCATAACTACTGGTCTTTGATAGCGGAATGGATCGTTACAGTACAAGCTATAACGCTAGTGAAATAGCCAGACCGCACAACCTGTAATACGGTTGACCTGAAAATTCCACGCACAAAAGCCATTTTTTTTAGTACGGAATGGAGAGTTGCAGTACAGGCTAAAACAATAACGGTATAGCCGTACCGCCACAACTTGTAATACAGGTGACCTGCCATTCCGAACGCAAAGGCCAAATTTGCAGCTGTATAGCCGTACCACAAAAAATGAAATTTAGGTGTTATTTAGGTACATACAATCCAATTAATAGTGTATCTTAGATATAGGGAAAATTATCTCTCTTATTATTTGGCCTTATATAATTCAAGTAATTACTTAAATCTTAATATACTGGGTTCATATATTGTTAAAATTTCAATATTAACAGTATATGTCTGCACTTGTATGTGTAGCTTATTTATCTAAATTAGTATTTAGGTATTTGCAGGTCAAAATATACTACTGTTGCTTTAAATCAAAAGCAACAGAAATTTGCAGTTCCAACCAAACGGCGAGATTACGAGTTTTGTGTTAGAGGCTATGCAGTGCTAACGAGCAGTTTTCTCTCACCACTCACTTACCTGCAGTGCTGGTATTACGGGTTTTAATAAACCCGACGTTAAATGGCAAGAAGTGAGCGTTGAGCAAAATTGTGCTCCTTACCACACTCCAATACCAGCGCTGCTTAAGTCAGCGGTGAGCTAGTCGTACGTGCTCGTGCACAATTTCCCCATAGGAATCAACAGGGAGAGCC
Source organism: Bombina bombina (assembly GCF_027579735.1). Taxonomy (NCBI): domain Eukaryota; kingdom Metazoa; phylum Chordata; class Amphibia; order Anura; family Bombinatoridae; genus Bombina; species Bombina bombina. The sequence continues at coordinate 450,072,497 of NC_069503.1, forward strand.
AGCTGAGAAAAAGTCTAACACCTGCAAAAAAGCAGCGTAAATCTCAGTAACGCAGCCCCATTGATTCCTATGGGGAAATATATACATAAACCCTGAGTCTAAACACCCCTAATCTTACACCTATTAACCCCTAATTGGTCGCCCCCGACATCGCCGACACCTACATTATACTTATTAACCTCTAATCTGCCACTCTGGACACCGCCGCCACATACATTATATGTATTAACCCCTAATCTGCTGCCCCCAACATCGCCGACACCTACATTATTTATAATAACCCCTAATCTGCCACCCCCAATGTCGCCGCAACCTACCTACACTTATTACCCCTAATCTGCTGCCCCCAACGTCGCTGCCACTATACTAAATGTATTAACCCCTAAACCTAAGTCTAACCCTAACACCCCCTAACTTAAATATAATTCAAATAAATCTAAATAAAAAAATATTATTACCTAAATAATTCCTATTTAAAACTAAATACTTACCTATAAAATAAACCCTAAGGCCTAGATTTGGAGTTTGGCGGTAGATGGGTTGTTAACGCTACGCGGGCTTTTTTCTGGCCGCACCATAAAATTAACTCTGGTATCGAGAGTTCAAAAAAATGCTGCGTTAGGCTCCAAAAAAGGAGCGTAGAGCATTTTTAATGCAAATGCAACTCTCGATACCAGAGTTGCTTACGGACGCGGCCAGCCTCAAAAACGTGCTCGTGCACGATTCTCCCATAGGAAACAATGGGGCTGTTTGAGCTGAAAAAAAACCTAACACCTGCAAAAAAGCAGCGTTCAGCTCCTAACGCAGCCCCATTGTTTCCTATGGGGAAACACTTCCTACGTCTGCACCTAACACTCTAACATGTACCACGAGTCTAAACACCCCTACCCTTACACTTATTAACCCCTAATCTGCCGCCCCCGCTATCGCTGACCCCTGCATTATATTATTAACCCCTAATCTTCCGCTCCGTAAACTGCCGCAACTTACATTATCCCTATGTACCCCTAATCTGCTGCCCCTAACACCGCCGACCCCTATATTATATTTATTAACCCCTAATCTGCCCCCCTCAACGTCGCCGACACCTGCCTACACTTATTAACCCCTAATCTGCCGAGCGGACCTGAGCGCTACTATAATAAAGTTATTAACCCCTAATCCGCCTCACTAACCCTATCATAAATAGTATTAACCCCTAATCTTCCCTCCCTAACATCGCCGACACCTAACTTCAATTATTAACCCCTAATCTGATGACCGGAGCTCACCGCTACTATAATAAATGTATTAACCCCTAAAGCTAAGTCTAACCCTAACACTAACACCCCCCTAACTTAAATATAATTTACATCTAACGAAATTAATTAACTCTTATTAAATAAATTATTCCTATTTAAAGCTAAATACTTACCTGTAAAATACATCCTAATATAGCTACAATATAAATTATAATTACATTGTAGATATTTTAGGAATAATATTTATTTTACAGGCAACTTTGTAATTATTTTAACCAGATACAATAGCTATTAAATAGTTAAGAACTATTTAATAGTTACCTAGTTAAAATAATAACAAAATTACCTGTAAAATAAATCCTAACCTAAGTTATAATTAAACCTAACACTACCCTATCAATAAATTAATTAAATAAAATACATACAATTACCTACAATAAAACCTAACACTACACTATCAATAAATAAATTAAATACAATTCCTACAAATAACTACAATTACATAAACTAACTAAAGTACAAAAAATAAAAAAGAACTAAGTTACAAAAAATAAAAAAATATTTACAAACATAAGAAAAATATTACAACAATTTTAAACTAATTACACCTACTCTAAGCCCCCTAATAAAATAACAAAACCCCCCAAAATAAAAAATTCCCTACCCTATTCTAAATTAATAGAGTTAAAAGCTCTTTTACCTTACCAGCCCTGAACAGGGCCCTTTGCGGGGCATGCCCCAAGAAGTTCAGCTCTTTTGCCTGTAAAAAAAAACATACAATACCAAAGCCCCCCAACATTACAACCCACCACCCACATACCCCTAATCTAACCCAAACCCCCCTTAAATAAACCTAACACTAAGCCCCTGAAGATCTTCCTACCTTGTCTTCACCTCAACAGGTATCACCGATCCGTCCTGGCATCTGGTGCTGAAGAGGTCCAGAAGAGGCTCCAAAGTCTTCCTCCTATCCGGCAAGAAGAGGACATCCGGACCGGCAAACATCTTCATCCAAGCGGCATCTTCGATCTTCTTCCATCCGGTGCGGAGCGGGTCCATGTTGAAGCAGCCGACGCGGATCCATCCTTTTCTTTCTGCGTCTCCCGACGAATAACGGTTCCTTTAAGGGACGTCATCCAAGATGGCATCCCTCGAATTCCGATTGGCTGATAGGATTCTATCAGCCAATCGGAATTAAGGTAGGAATATTCTGATTGGCTGATGGAATCAGCCAATCAGAATCAAGTTCAATCCGATTGGCTGATCCAATCAGCCAATCAGATTGAGCTCGCATTCTATTGGCTGTTCCGATCAGCCAATAGAATGCGAGCTCAATCTGATTGGCTGATTGGATCAGCCAATCGGATTGAACTTGATTCTGATTGGCTGATTCCATCAGCCAATCAGAATATTCCTACCTTAATTCCGATTGGCTGATAGAATCCTATCAGCCAATCGGAATTCGAGGGACGCCATCTTGGATGACGTCCCTTAAAGGAACCGTCATTCGTCGGGAGACGCAGAAAGAAGAGGATGGATCCGCGTCGGCTGCTTCAACATGGACCCGCTCCGCACCGGATGGAAGAAGATCGAAGATGCCGCTTGGATGAAGATGTTTGTCGGTCCGGATGTCCTCTTCTTGCCGGATAGGAGGAAGACTTTGGAGCCTCTTCTGGACCTCTTCAGCACCGGATGCCAGGACGGATCGGTGATACCTGTTGAGGTGAAGACAAGGTAGTTAGATCTTCAGGGGCTTAGTGTTAGGTTTATTTAAGGGGGGTTTGGGTTAGATTAGGGGTATGTGGGTGGTGGGTTGTAATGTTGGGGGGCTTGGGTATTGTATGTTTTTTTTTACAGGCAAAAGAGCTGAACTTCTTGGGGCATGCCCCGCAAAGGGCCCTGTTCAGGGCTGGTAAGGTAAAAGAGCTTTTAACTCTATTAATTTAGAATAGGGTAGGGCATTTTTTATTTTGGGGGGTTTTGTTATTTTATTAGGGGGCTTAGAGTAGGTGTAATTAGTTTAAAATTGTTGTAATATTTTTCTTATGTTTGTAAATATTTTTTTATTTTTTGTAACTTAGTTCTTTTTTATTTTTTGTACTTTAGTTAGTTTATGTAATTGTAGTTATTTGTAGGAATTGTATTTAATTTATTTATTGATAGTGTAGTGTTAGGTTTTATTGTAGGTAATTGTAGGTATTTTATTTAATTAATTTATTGATAGGGTAGTGTTAGGTTTAATTATAACTTAGGTTAGGATTTATTTTACAGGTAATTTTGTTATTATTTTAACCAGGTACAATAGCTATTAAATAGTTCTTAACTATTTAATAGCTATTGTACCTGGTTAAAATAATTACAAAGTTGCCTGTAAAATAAATATTATTCCTAAAATATCTACAATGTAATTATAATTTATATTGTAGCTATATTAGGATGTATTTTACAGGTAAGTATTTAGCTTTAAATAGGAATAATTTATTTAATAAGAGTTAATTAATTTCGTTAGATGTAAATTATATTTAAGTTAGGGGGGTTAGTGTTAGGGTTAGACTTAGCTTTAGGGGTTAATCCATTTATTATAGTAGTGGTGAGCTCCGGTCGTCAGATTAGGGGTTAATAATTGAAGTTGGGTGTCGGCGATGTTAGGGAGGGAAGATTAGGGGTTAATACTATATATGATAGGGTTAGTGAGGCGGATTAGGGATTAATAACTTTATTATAGTAGCGCTCAGGTCCGCTCGGCAGATTAGGGTTAATAAGTGTAGGCAGGTGTCGGCGACGTTGAGGGGGGCAGATTAAGGGTTAATAAATATAATATAGGGTCGGCGGTGTTAGGGGCAGCAGATTAGGGGTACATAAGGATAACGTAGGTGGCGATCGGCAGATTAGGGGTTAAAAAAATTTAATCGTGTTGCGGCGATGTGGGGGGACCTCAGTTTAGGGGTACATAGGTAGTTTATGGGTGTTAGTGTACTTTAGAGTACAGTAGTTAAGAGCTTTATGAACCGGCGTTAGCCCAGAAAGCTCTTAACTCCTGCTTTTTTTCTGCGGCTGGAGTTTTGTCGTTAGAGCTCTAACGCTCACTTCAGAAACGACTCTAAATACCGGAGTTAGGAAGATCCCATTGAAAAGATAGGATACGCAATTGACGTAAGGGGATCTGCGGTATGGAAAAGTTGCGGCTGAAAAGTGAGCGTTAGACCCTATTTTGAGTGACTCCAAATACCGGCGGTAGCCTAAAACCAGCGTTAGGAGCCTCTAACGCTGGTTTTCACGGCTACCGCCAAACTCTAAATCTAGGCCTAAGCTAGCTACAATATAACTAATAGTTACATTGTAACTATCTTAGGATTTATTTTAATTTTACAGGCAAGTTTGTATTTATTTTAACTAGGTACAATAGTTATTAAATAGTTATTAACTATTTAATAACTACCTAGCTAAAATAAATACAAAAGTACCTGTAAAATAAAACCTAACCTAAGTTACAATAAAGTATGTGGAAATATGGTAAGCGCTAGGATACTATGATATTAAACTCCTCTCTAAAAGACAATGTCCCTAAAACTTGTCTAATAATGCAGATTGCACAAAGAAGGGGGGGGGTATAGAGAGGGCGCCAGAGGCTGAAAATATCAACACTTTCAATGATTAGTCATATAACAAATATTTATTAAAATACACAATTTAAAATATATATGAAGGGACGTCTCCCTAAAACAAAATGTATATGTAAAAAAACAGTTATAAAGATGAACCTGCCAAATATCATACAATCATCAGCATGTGAAAAAAAATGATAATATCTAAACTGCAAGATAGTGCTAGATTTAGTAGGATATACAATGCCTTTGCTGTATATGGATACAGATACGCCTTACAGAAAAAGAGTAGCAAATGCTAAACAGCAATGAAGTGTCCAATTTAAGTAGCAAACATATGTCACAATGGGGAATAGTTACTGATAATCGTTCCAGTATGAGGCAGTATTGCAAACAAACTTTCCCTTATTACGATCTCTGTTGATGAATCTTAAAACAAATAGGTGCGGATTAGAACAGGCACATACCGCTCATAGATAAAGGTAAAAGTTGGTAGCTGATTTGTTGCAGTATTCGTTACTTCGTGAGTCAATACTTTACCCTTGTTTCTATGGCGGGTATTCCGCTAGGTCTTACGATAAGACGCCTTCGCTCCTACACGGAGTAGCTTGTCCAATGGGTAATGCGTGACTGGCAGCGTCTGACGTCACGGCTCTGTTTTAATAGAGCATACGGGTACTGTTTCCTTAATATGAACTATGATTTCCAATTATAAAGGCCAGTGGTAACCTGCACTTAGTGCAAATGCACGCAGGAAAAGAAACTGTATGAGGGGTCAGTGCAACCCCAGCTTACGATAGTCACTTGTGATGAATAAAAAAATTTTTTCAATAAAAACCCGGGTTATGGTGCACAATTCTATATCTGTTATTCTTGCCTTCTTAATTGCTGTTTCAATCTTTTTATCTTCATAACCTCTTATGTTAAATTTTTCTGCTAGTATTGTTATTTGATTTTCAAAGTCTTCAATTCTGGAGAAATTCTTTCTTATCCAAAGCCTAAGGATAAGAAAGAATTGCTCCAGAATTGAAGACTTTGAAAAGCAATTAAGAAGGCAAGAATAACAGATAGAGAAAACCTAAAAAAGAGAAAAAAGTCCCATTCATAACAGATTACAGCACTGACCACAACACTATCAGGAAAATAATCAAAAATAACTGGCACATACTAAAAGAAGATAATATTATAGGGGAGATGTTGGCAGATAAACCCACTTTCATTTTTAAAAAAGCAAAGAATTTCAAAACCATCTTGGCCCCAAGTGAATTGAAATCAAAAAGAAAAATAAGACGACAAATAAGTATGGAGGGAGAAAATATTTCTGGATATTTTCCGTGCTACACATGCAAATCCTGCAAACATAGTTCAAAAATAAAGAACCTGAAAATAAATAGTTCAAATGTAAATTTCACAATAAAAGATAATTAGGTGTACACATAAAAATGTGATCTATGCATTCAAATGTTCCTATGATTTATTTTACTTTGGAGAAACTAAAAGATGTCTTAAAGACAGAATAAGGGAACACTTGTTAAGCATTGAAAAAGAAAGGGAAGACACCTCACTGTACAAACACTTTAAAGAAATACATCACGGTAATACCAAAGAACTTTGTTATTGGGGCATTCAAAAAATTAAGGGACATTGGAAGGGAGGTGATATAGAAAAAACACTCATAAAAGAAGCTGAATTAATCTATAAATGTGATACCTTATTTCCTAGAGGTTTAAATTCAGAACTAGATCTTTCCCCATTTTTATTTGAATAGACATATTAAAAATCCCTTACACTATCTGAACTATTCCTTGAATATATGTGAAAATATTTGATGTATTTAAATGAATGCAGAAGTTGCAAAAAGATATAGTAATAACCAAAATAGTTTTTTAAAAAAACAACACCTGTTACTTATATGTTTTTATTTAATGTTTGTATTTTGTTATTTTATTTTTATTTGAATTATGAATAAGAGATGGATAAATAAAAATCCATAAAAATTAAGATTATTGGACGGACTAGCAAACAAGGGAATGTCACAAGATAACCTAAAATGAACTTTCAAATATGGGAGATAATGAATACCACCTTACCAAGATAAGGAACAATAAGGTAATACCACCTTAAATTAAAAATGGACACAAGTAATGCCAATCAAGTTTCCACCAATCATCAACAAATACATGGTTTATAAGTCTCACAATATATGCCATTAACATCTTGATAAAGCCCAGAGATGGGCGAGACGCGTCAACTTCTTGGCATTGTGAGATTTTTATGACACATTACAACACCCACTGAGTACTCAGGAATTGTGCAACATAACCCGGGTTTTTATTGAAAAAATGTTTTATTCATCACAAGTGACTATCGTAAGCTGGGGTTGCACTGACCCCTCATACAGTTTCTTTTCCTGCGTGCATTTGCACTAAGTGCAGGTTACCACTGGCCTTTATAATTGGAAATCATAGTTCATATTAAGAAAACAATACCCGTATGCTCTATTAAAACAGAGCCGTGACGTCAGATGCTGCCGGTCACGCATTACCCATTGGACAAGCTACTTCGTGTAGGAGCGAAGGCGTCTTATCGTAAGACCTAGCAGAATACCCGCCATAGAAACAAGGGTAAAGTACTGACTCACGAAGTAACGAATACTGCAACAAATCAGGTACCAACTTTTACCTTTATCTATGAGCGGTATGTGCCTGTTCTAATCCGCACCTATTTGTTTTAAGATTCATCAACAGAGATCGTAATAAGGGAAAGTTTGTTTGCAATACTGCCTCATACTGGAACGATTATCAGTAACTATTCCCCATTGTGACATATGTTTGCTACTTAAATTGGACAATTCATTGCTGTTTAGCATTTGCTACTCTTTTTCTGTAAGGCGTATCTATATCCATATACAGCAAAGGCATTGTATATCCTACTAAATCTAGCACTATCTTGCAGTTTAGATATTATCATTTTTTTCACATGCTGATGATTGTATGATATTTGCCAGGTTCATCTTTTTAACTGTTTTTATACATATACATTCTGTTTTAGGGAGACGTCCCTTCATATATTTTTTAAATTGTGTATTTTAATAAATATTTGTTATATGACTAATCATTGAAAGTGTTGATATTTTCAGCCTCTGGCGCCCTCTCTATACCCCACCCCCCCTTCTAAGTTACAATAACACCTAACACTACATTATAATTAAATACATTTACTAAATTAACAACAATTAAATACATTAAATTAAATTAGCTAAAGTACAAAAAAAACAAAACACTAAATTACAGAAAGTAATAAACAAATTGCAAGATATTTAAACTAATTACACCTAATATAATAGCCCTATCAAAATAAAAAAAGCCCCCTAAAAATAAAAAAAACCTAGCCTAAACTAAACTATCAATAGCCCTTAAAAGGGCCTTTTGTGGGGCATTGCCCCAAAGTAATCAGCTTGTTTACCTGTAAAAAAAAATACAAACAACCCCCCCAACAGTAAAACCCACCACCCACACAACCAAGCCGCAAATAAAATACTATCTAAAAAAAACGTAGCTCCCCATTGCCCTGAAAAGGGCATTTGGATGGGCATTGCCCTTAAAAGGGCAGTTAGCTATTTTGCAGGACCAAAGCCCTAACCTAAAAATAAAACGCACCCAATACACCCTTAAAAAACACTAACACCCTGAAGATCGACTTACTGTTCTGAAGACCGGACATCCATCCTCAAGGAAGCGGCAGAAGTCTTCATCCAACTGGGCCGAAGTCCTCAACGAAGCCGGGAGAAGTCTTCATTCAAGCCGGGCGAAGTGGTCCTCCAGACGGGCAGAAGTCTTCTTCCAGACGGCATCTTCTATCTTTATCCATCCGACGAGGAGCGGGTCCATCTTCAAGACATCCGACGTTCCAATCAGTCAATAGAATGCAAGCTCAATCCTATTGGCTGATTTTTTCTACCTTAATTCCGATTGGTTGATAGAAATCTATCAGCCGATCGGAATATAAGGGACGCCATCTTGGATGACGTCACTTAAAAGAACCGTCATTTAGTAAGAAGACTCCGGATGAAGAGGATGCTCCGCGTCAGAGGTCTTGAAGATGGACCCGCTCCGCGTCGAATGGATAAAGATAGAAGATGCCGTCGGAATGAAGACTTATGCCCGTCTGGAGGACCACTTCACCCGGCTTGGATGAAGACTTCTCCCGGCTATGTTGAGGACTTCGGCCCGGTTGGATGAAGACTTCTGCCGCTTCCTTGAGGATAGATGTCCGGTCTTCAGAACAGTAAGTCGATCTTCAGGGGGTTAGTGTTAGGTTTTTTAAGGGTGTATTGGGTGGGTTTTATTTTTAGGTTAGGGTTTGGGCCTGCAATAGAGCTAACTGTCCTTTTAAGGGTAATGCCCATCCAAATGCCCTTTTCAGGGCAATGGGGAGCTTAGGTTTATTTAGATAGTATTTTATTTGGGGGGTTGGTTGTGTGGGTGGTGGGTTTTACTGTTGGGGGGGTTGTTTGTATTTTTTTTTACAGGTAAAAGAACTGATTACTTTGGGGCAATGCCCCGCAAAAGGCCCTTTTAAGGGCTATTGATAGTTTAGTTTAGGCTAGGGATTTTTTTTATTAGGCTAGGGTTTTTTTTTATTTTGGGTGGGCTTTTTTATTTTGATAGGGCTATTAGATTAGGTGTAATTAGTTTAAACATCTTGTAATTTGTTTATTATTTTCTGTAATTTAGTGTGTTTTTTTTGTACTTTAGCTAATTTAAGTTATTATATTTAATTGTTGTTAATTTAGTAAATTTATTTAATTATAGTGTAGTGTTAGGTGTTATTGTAACTTAGGTTAGGTTTTATTTTACAGGTACTTTTGTATTTATTTTAGCTAGGTAGTTAATAAATAGTTAATAACTATTTTTAATAACTATTCTACCTAGTTAAAATAAATACAAACTTGCCTGTAAAATAAAAATAAACCCTAAGATAGCTACAATGTAACTATTAGTTATATTGTAGCTAGCTTAGGGTTTATTTTATAGGTAAGTATTTAGTTTTAAATAGGAATTATTTAGGTAATAATATAAATTTTTATTTAGATTTATTTAAATTATATTTAAGATAGGGGGTGTTAGGGTTAGACTTAGGTTTAGGGGTTAATACCTTTAATATAGTGGCGGCAACATTGGGGGCAAATTATAGGGTAATAAATGTAGGTAGGTGGCGACGATGTTAGGGACGGCAGATTAGGGGTTAATAATATTTAACTAGTGTTTGCGAGGCAGGAGTGCAGCAGTTTAGGGGTTAATATGTTTATTATAGTTGCGGCGATGTCCGGAACGGCAGATTAGGGGTTAAAAAAGGTATTTTAGTATCTGCGATGCGGGAGGGCCTCGGTTTAGGGGTTAATAGGTAGTTTATGGGTGTTAGTGTACTACTGACTTTTAAATGCGTTAGGGATCTTGGAGGTAGAGAGTGTACCGCTCACTTTTTGGCCTCCCAGGGCAGACTCGTAATATCAGCGCTATGGAAGTCCCATAGAAAAAAAGACTTTATGAAGTTTACGTAAGTCGTTTTGTGGTAATGCCAAAAAAGTGTGCGGTTTCCCTAAACCTGCAAGACCCGTAATACCAGCGGTAGTGAAAAAGCAGTGTTAGGACCTGTTAACGCTGCTTTTTCAGCCTAATGCAAAACTCGTAATCTAGCCGTAAATACATTAATTGGCAGTTAGATTTGGGTTTCAAGATATTCTCTTCCCATTTGTTATTTAGACTTTCAGTAATCCGTGAGTTTGATACTATGTAATTCAAAATATATTGTTAATTAACAGCATTTACTAGAAGATTTTACTTTATCAGAAGAGAAACATTGTTTTTTTTTTTGCAATCATCTCATCCTCATATACTGTAACTATCTCTATCCAAAGAAACTTGCTAATTATAGTTAACGTGGGTTTACCTAAATTATCTCTTTGTTACAATGAATACCTTGTTCCTACATGATTAAGCAAATATTACCCAAAATGGCTACTTATAGCCATCAAAAAAAGCTGTTACTATTGTCACAAAGTCACATCTATAATCGATGCAGCCCAATATAATTAAAACATCATTTGTTATGTATAATTTAAAGGCCAGAAAACAATCTTTACACCACACTTGGGGAAGTATAATGCCTGGTTGAGATTGCGCTTCCGGATTCAATAGACCCAAGTGTGGTGTAAAGATGTTTTCTGGCATTTGAATTTCACATATCAAGTTTTAGTTTTATTGGGCTGCATTGATTATAGCAGTGACTTTTATTAATAATAACAGCTTCTGTGATGGTTATGATCAGCTATTTTGGGTATTGTCTGCTTATTCATGTATCAACAAGGTCATTGTAACAAAGAGATAATTTAGGGAAACCTGTGTTAACTATAATTAGCAGGTTCCTTTGGATAGAGATAGTTACATTACTGCATGCATGAGGATGGGATGATTGAAACCAACAATGTTTCAAATTTACAGATTACTGAAAGCCTAAATAACAAGTGTGAAGATAATACATTGAAACCCAAATCTAACTGCACGCACATTTATTTTGGTTGGAGCTGCAAATTTTAGTTGCTTTTGATTTAAAGCAACAGGAGTATATTTTGACCTGCAAATATCCAAATACTTATTTAGATAAATTGCTACACATACAAGTGCATGCATAGCCTTTTAATATTGAAATTGTGAACAATATGAGGCCTAATATATTAAGATCTAGGGAATTACTATAATAAGGCCATGTAATAAGAGTGATAATTTTCCCTATATCTAAGATACAATATTAATTGGATTGTATATACCTAAATAACAACTTGACTATACTCAACTTGACTATACTCAGTAGGGTGGTCTTACTATTATTATCTGTACATAATACCTCTAAGGCTCTATCTGGCAACAATCACTTTTTGGAAGACCAAAGGTTATCTTCAAATATATTTGCAAGTAATAAGGCTCCTTGATATCATTTTAATTTGGCTTTAACCCTTTTGTAAAGTAAGAAATAAAGAATTTGTTGTTAACAAATAGAATCACACTGACACATTCACATATATGAAGGATATGAGTGCTTAAAGGGGTTTCCTGTACCCCCTTTAAGCACTCTGAAACCCCAGAAAAGTAACCAAAGGCACCAAAGCACTCTTTGGAAAATTGATCTTCCAACAATGCTGTTTCAGAACAACAGCAGTCTGTTGGTGTGAGATCCTGCTAAAAGAAAAGATGGATCTTGAACCAAGTTATTGTCAAGGTAAGGAAGCACTGCAATACCCTGAAATCTGATCACAGACAATAGGGCACCCAGAACCTTTGTGAAAATTATTGGAGCTGTAGCCAGACCAAATGGTAGAGCAACAAACTGGAAATGCTGGTCTAGAAAAGCAAACCTCAGAAATTGGTTGTGTACCCTGTGAATGGAACATACAGATAACCATCCTTTAAATTGATTGTGGACATAAACTGACCTTGCAGAACAAAAGGCAGAATAGTCCTCATAGTTTCTACTTTGAAAGTAGGGATTTTGACAAACTTGTTCAGAGCTTCCAAAACCAGATTTGGCCTGAAAGTACCTTCCTTCCTCAGAACATTGAAGAGATTTGAATAAAATCCCATCCCCTGTTCCTGCAGAGGGACTGGAGCAATCACTCCCATTGTTCCAGATCTTTTCCTATGTTCCTCTGGGAGGCCTTGTTCTGAACCATATCCGATAACCCTGGGAAACTATATTTAGAATCAAAGGATATGGAACAGGGTGTTAGTTCATGTGTCGCATATAGATAACACTGTGCACATGCACAGGAAGTTCCTAGGAGCCAGCACTGATTGGTTAAATGGCAAGTCTGTAAAAAGCACTGAGATAAGGGTGCAGTCTGCAGAGACTTAGATACAAGGTAATCACAGAGGTAAAAAGTGTATTTATATAACTGTGTTGGTTATGCAAAACTAGATAATGGGTAATAAAGGGATTATCTATCTTTTAAAACAATAAATATTCTGGTGCAGACTGTCCCTTTAAGCAACCTTGTAATTTACTCCTATTACCAAACTGTCTTCATTCTCTTGGTATCTTTATATGAAAAGCAAGAATGTAAGTTTAGATGCTGGCCCAACCTGGGTTGTTCTTGCTGACTGGTGGATAAATTCACCCACCAATAAACAAGTGCTGTCCAGGGACTGGTTGACTGCTTAGCTTAGATGCCTTCTTTTTCAAATAAAGATAGCAAGAGAACAAAGAAAAAATGATAATAGGAGTAAATTAGAAAGTTGCTTAAAATTGCATGCTCTATCTGAATCACAAAAGCAAAAAAATTGGGTTCAGTGTCCCTTTAATCAGTAAGAAGCTACATCAGCAATAGAGATAGCTGGCCTAAACAAATAACCCGCTCCTGGAAAGGCCCTTCTAAAGGGTCCTTAAAAGAATTACTGTCTTCCAAAGGGATAGTAGTACGCTTGGCTTGAGTAGAAATGGCAGAATCTACTTTAGGGACAGACTCCCACAGATCAATATTAGAGGCAGGTAAGGGATAGAATTTCTTAAACCTTGCAGAAGGATTAAAAGATTTACATATTTCAGAAACTGCATCTAGAATAGGAAAAACCTCAGGGGTTTTAGCAACAGTCTTATAGACTGAATCTAAATGGTTTAAAGGCTTATCCTCAGAACCCTTATCGTCTTTAACCTTTAAAGTAAGAAAAACCTCTTTTAAAAGGGAACAAATATGTTCAACTTTAAATAAAAAAAGAGGATGAATCAGGTTCAACATCAGAAGAAGATTCCTCATAACCAGAGGAAACTTCACCTTCTGAAGACATAACAGGATTATCCCTAGCCTCAGAAGGCATAGCACTAGTAGATTGTAAATTCTGATCTGACCTTGTACGCTTACTTGATGGCGGCAGAGCTGCCAACATTTCTGAAACAGTAGATGTGATGAGATTTTTCAAACCTGGAGAAACATTACTAGAGCTTCCTTGTACGGAACAAACAAAAGGAGTGGTAATAACCATAGAAGCAGGTTGGTAAGAATGCATTAACATTTTAAACCATGAATCACATAAATAAGCTGAAGGAGATACTTCAACTTTTTGCAAACATAACATTTGTAGGAAATTGCTCATATGGCGCAGTTTCTAAGGTAGATTTAGGGAATAAATTAGAAGGTTCCATTATAGCAAAAATAACAGCATAAATAATGATATCCCCTTAAAAAAAGCTCTTGAGGAATGGAAAACTACACCCTCCTAAAGAATCTTAAAGGGACATAAAACATGTTGGGATAGAGACAAAATATGATATTAACTTTATTTACTTTACTTGCAAATTTATACTGCAGTGCCTTGCCATTAACCCTTTCTATTGAGTTTCTGATTTGTACAGCTCTAACTCCCCCCACACAATTCCTTCTATGGCTGTATCTATATCTACCTTTGCTTTTGGTAGAATACAGAAGTAGACACTCATGATCTGCTGCTGGAGCATGCCTAGAAGCAAATAAGCTGCTGTGAAATACAATGCCGGACTTTCTGATGCTAAACACTGATAAGAGGGGTGGATCAGACACCTCCAGACAGCATAGCTATGTAACTCATTTTGCTTTTTTATCATTTTTTAAAATAATTGCCAGCAGTTTTTAATAAAAAGAAATATGCATTATTTCTATTATTACTATTTTTATTTAATTAGCCCTTTTAGGATATGCACAGATCCCAACATGTTTTAAGTCACTTTAATAACATTTACAGGTCTAAGATGCACTAAGCTGAAACAAAAAAAAAAAGCAGTGGACAAGTGGACTCCACACCCGAAGCCTGAATAGGGGTCAGCAGAACAGGAGTACGCATGTGAAAACTCAGCTGTCAAAAAGAAGATTACCATTCCAAAACCAGACGTGTGCGTACTTGAGGCAAATATGCGCTAACCTGACACATGCTAACCCAAAAGCCTAAGCTTTGGAAAATTAATGCCACAAAATGAACCCAGGACTCAAGTGCGCTATCCCAACACGCAGTAAAAATACTAACTACAGTCTGCATGCTATTAACCCAACATGCACAAAAAAGGAAAATAAATATTATGATTGTGTCCCAAGGCTATTTATATCAAATATATAATTATAAATGCCCAAGGTAGGCTACAGAGTGTAATGTTAATACAAATATGATAGTTACCAACATACACTAATCTACTATTAAAGTAGATAGCCAAACCTGTACTGAAACATATAAGCAAAGGTTATGGGATAGTAGTATACTGTATATCCATACGAGGAGGCAAAAGACAAGTCCTTACAACCACTATGGAAGGTTTTTGACAAAATTTCCCATGGGGTGAATTAGAGAGTCATAAACCATACTCTATATACATCCCTCTGACAAACACTGTACTCTGAGGGGAAAACAGGCCTTAACATCACTTGAAACGCCTCTTTCTGAAGAATCAAATGCACATCTTCATTCTTTGACCAGCCCAATTGGAGGCAAAGACAAGACTATGGTACCTGTGAGGTGGAAGAGGTTTTATAGAGCTCTTAGGGTTTGGAAATATTTGCCTCCTTCTAGTTGCAGGGAAGAGTAATTCCCAGGAGTAATGGATTCTGGACTCTCGCCAACTGTGTGAAATGAATAAAGACTTAAAATTTAAAACATTATACCATTATCTGTGTTCCAACATTGTTTAACTTCAGAAACAAAATGGTTTCTCTTGGTCTTGTTCCTTATCACCAAGCTGGTTCTAGCCTGTGGTTTCCACTTTTATTTATCTTTGTGTTAAGAAATCCTGATCCACACATCTGGATTGGAGAATGTGTTAAAATAGAGCCCTCCTATTTGTCTGCTTCATCAGAGACAACATAATCAGAACACTAAATGGGGCCTAAAGGTTTTACTCTCTTATTGTACATCATAGATACAGGCCTTGACTGAGCATAGGATATGCAGGGCATTTGCCTGCCTGGCTGGGGCCAGATGCGGGCCAGGGCCTGTTGCCTTAGCTCACTAAGTCACCTGAATTATGTGTGCATGATACAGGGTGAGCCCTGCTCTGCCTCTTACTGATTTGCTGTTTCTGTTCTACCTACAGAAATACATCAAAATGATCCTCTTTAAAAGGGCTGATTCTATTGTTGGACCCAGTTCAGTCTTGAATAGATAAAATTTTTGGATACTGTCATTAGTATTGTTTATCCTCTCCTATATGAGGTAAAAGCTGTAGCTATTTATTGAAACCTGTTAAACTGCAGCTGTTGGATAATTAATTGGATTAGGATCATGCTTGAAAGGGCATTACACTTGACTTGCTTTTGATTAAAATTGTGCTTGTCCCACACACAATAGGAGGCCAAAAATGAATTCCGTTGCCTGCAAATGCTGCAAATCAAAGAGTTGATATATACCATTTGCAATACATACAGAACTAGTTTTGGTCTCTCTAAGAAGCATAAGACAAAGCAAAATATTTTACAAAAATGCAAGAGGACAAATTGAAAGTGACATGATTACGGCTATGCAGTTTCACTGTCACTATCATTTGTATTATAAATAGGCAGTGGCATTGCCAGGTGGGGTCACCACCCTGCCCAAGGCTGCTCCACTATGGCATACCTAACCCCTTCCATAGCATGCACCAACCCCACCTCCCTTGGCACATCTGAGGCCCTCACACCTATCATGTCCCTCCCCACAAATTACTGTTTGGCATCTTGGAAATGCCTCCAAGATGTTATTGTTGGATATGCTACAGATCATATGATGTTAAAGTTCAGAACTTGTGCTATTAAAAGTATTACAAGTTTCGTATTTACTATAGTTAGAGTTATTTTAATTACACTTAAATGGACATTATACCCAAATGTTGGTTCAGTTTAAAGTGATGCAGCATGTCTGTAAGAAGCTGACCACACATTAATATCGCTATGTAAAAAAGAAAATATTTTACCTCAAAATGTACTCAGCAACACCATTCCACTGAAAAGGGACTTTAAACATCCATTCAGGATGCTTGTCCTGTGAGCTATGCAGGCACAGTCACTTTATTTCCTTTGTCAGTTTACTATGAAATTTTTCAAGATTTTTGTGAAATCACGAGAGGTCACTGTAAAGCATAGCGTGAAACCAGCACTGATAATGCTGATTGGCTGTTTTTTTTTTGTTCACCCTGCAGATGGCTGTAGATAAAGGATAAATACTCACTGAACACTTACTCTAGGGATACATTTTGAAGTAAAATGTTTTCCTTTTTGACATACAGATGTGATATTTTCTAGTCAGCTTTTTTTTACACTGCATCACTTTCAGGTGATTTAATATATGGGTAACGTCCCTTTAAATTGGAACTCTGTAATTACTAAGGGGCAAAACACCACATTTTTGAAGTAAGAAGAAAAATACTCTTTTCAATTCATAAAATCAACATTTTAAAGTGTTTAAACACCCATGTGGTCTTATTTATTTAGATATGTTTTTTCTCGTTAATGCTAATATAAAGATTAGGTGTAAATGATGCAGTATAATTTAATACAAAATATACATAATTTTTCAATATTTGGTTAAAGTAACAATTACCTGGAGTATATGCATGTTTTATTATGGTCTCCAAACTGTCGTATAAGAACTTCAGAGAAGTTACTTGTCTCATCATATTCAGAACTGTGCAAACATAAAAAAAAGTCACAATTTATACCTGTGTGAAAATGAATAAAGCAGGTAAAATTTGCAAAGCTAATATATCCTCCACCTAGTACATTCATATACCAATTTCCCTCCTGTGACATTATGAAATATATAACAGAAACTGATTACAAAATTTATTTATTGATATTTGAAAATATTTGACTTAAAAAAGCAAAAAAAAACAGAGCATTTTTTTAAAATCATTTTTAAAGCTGTGAGTAATAAAAATGATCAGGTAGATTACAAGTTATGCACACTATAGGGAATTTAACAAACCAAAAGTGGCATTATTTAACCCCCTATAGCGCAGCCATTACAAGTTTAAAAACAGTCGGCTTGTGCGTGTGATATGGTGGTTTTAAGCTCCATACCGCACAAAATACAAGCAATGTTTTGACGTGCTCGTGCACGCTTTCCCCATAGACGTCAATGGGGAGAGCGGGTCAGAAAAAAACTAACACCTGCGATAACAGAATGAAAAGCTCCATAACGCAGCCCCATTGATGTCTATGGGGAAAAAAAAGTTATGTTTAAACCTAACACCCTAACATAAACCCCACGTCTAAACACCCCTAATCTGCTGCCCCCGACATCGCCGACACCTACATAATGTTATTAACCCCTAATCTGCCGCTCCCGATATCGCCGCCACCTAAATAAATCTATTAACCCCTAATCTGCTGCTCCCAATATCGCTGCCACTATACTAAAGTTATTATCGACAGCCTGATGAAGCGGCCTATCTAGCCGGGAAACGCGTTGCTGTTGTTTCTTTATAATAAATACAGATTACTATTTTTACCTGTTCTGTCCTGGTATTACTTTACACATACCATCATCCACTCGCCAAGGGTTACTATCTACGCCTCACGCTAATCCAATACCTCCAGTGGTATTGGTGTGATCAGAGACACACGAAACCAACAGAGGTGATTGTCGATTGGTGGACACGGAGTGACGTGCGCTAACGGAGGTGTGTCAGTTGGGCGACTCTGAACAGTCCCGACCCGCGTTTAGAGGCCCGCCATCTGTGCCGCCGATTTTGTGAGTATCTGGAACAACGGGGTGGAACGAACACATAGGGGCTTCTCACCTATCCAGACCACGATACTGTTTTATGTTTTGGCGCCTCTCTTCTTTTCTCCTTCTCACAGCTCGAGATCCATCAGGATATCATCGGGACTAATATCGGGAGTGCGGACATTGTTTTAAAGTTTCTTATCCTACTATCAACTTGCTAGCATCTGTGCACCCTCTGAGGACATATATCCTCTATCTACTCTCTAAAGTTATTAACCCCTATTCCCCTGCACCCCAACATCGTCGACACTATAATAAATCTATTAACCAGTGATGTGCAGTCACTAGAGGCAGGTGAGGCAGTGCTTCACCTTTCATATGGGCAAAAATATATATTTTTTTATTGGCTTTAAAAAAAAAAATTGTAATTTTTTTCCCCAGCATTTTTTTTCACAGCTAGATGTTGTGCAATGGAGAGGCACAAGCAGGTCTACCCACCATTACACAACATGCTGCGCCATCTACTGGATGACAGTGGTTAAGATCATTGCATGGCCCATAAGTGCTTTATTTGAGGCAGTCCTATTAGGGCTGAACCAATCCAGCGAGAGGCATTAGTAAGTGGAACACAGGGTTGGGGCTGGATGTTAAATTATATAAAACAAAACAAAAACGGAAAAAAACAACTTTCATATATTTTGTTGCTGTCCTGTGAACCTGCTAGCTTTGCTAAAGTGAAAAAGAGAGTTCTGTTCTTCCCCTCTAAGTGCAGTGGAATGTGCCACTGTCACTTCCTGAATCCTTACAGAGCAGGAAGAGAGAGGCACAGAGAGCAATGTTTCTGTTCAGCCACATCTTATTGAAGTAAGATTTTACTGTAAGGGATTCTGTTAGTGAAAATGATAATTTAATGAATGTGGTTTAGTGTTTTTTACTCTTTTACAGCAGGGTCGTTTTTTGTATTTTGTTTACTCAAACTTTACACCCACTAACTTAGCAGCTTGCCTCTGTACTTCACACTAAATTATAGACTAATTTTCTGAACTCTCTGTAGCTCTGCTGTTTTATTACTTTAAAATGCAATGGTCCCCCCCTTGTGTGTGTGTGTGTGTGTCTCTCTCTCTATCTATCCATCTCTCTCCTTATGTGTTGTTCTCCCCATGGTCTCTTTCTCTCTCTCTCTGTCTCTCTTCCTCCCCCTCTGACTCTCATCCCTTATGTAATGAAAGAATCTATAAGCATAATTTGCAGCATTAAAGTAAAAAGTATGTTTTAAACATATTTTAATGGGCATGGATTTTTAGATCTCATAATCAGAGCAAGCATTGTGTTATCTGGCAAGAGTTTCTGTTACAATCCTTTTAGACTAAAATCAGATGTTTACTAAGTTGACCAGTTTTCCAAGACACCATTTAAAGGGACATGAAACCCATATGAAACCCATATTCAAATTTAAATAACTTTCCAATTTACATCTAATATCTAATTTTCTTCATTCTTTTGATTTCCTTTGTTGAAAATCATATCTAAATATGCTCAGTAGCTGCTGATTGGTGGCTGCACATAGATACCTCATGTGATTGGCTCACCCATGTGCATTGCTATTTCTTCAACAAAGGATATCTAAAGAATGAAGGCGTATCCTAGCCACTGCCTCACCAACCTCTGACGTCACTGCACGTCACTGCTATTAACCTCTATTCCGCCGCTCCCTGACATCACCACAACTAAATAAAGCTATTAACCCCTAAACCTCTGGCCTCCCACATCACTACCACTAAATAAACATATTAACCCCTAAACCGACAGCCCCCACATTGCAACAACCTAAATTAAACTATATTAACCCCTAAACCTAACCCTAACCCTAATGTAACCCTAACCCTAATACCCACTAAATTTAGCATAATTTAAATAGAGCTTAAAGTTACAGTTATTAACTAAATAATACCTATTTAAAACTAAATACATACTTACCTGTGAAATAAAACCTAAGCTAGCTACAATATAACTAATAGTTATATTGTAGATAGCTTAGGTTTTATTTTTATTCCACATGTAAGTTTGTATTTATTTTAACTAGGTAGACTAGTTAGTAAATAGTTATTAACCATTTACTAACTACCTTGTTAAAATAAATACAAATTTACCTGTGAAATAAAACCTAAGCTGGCTTACACTAAAACCTATCATTACAAAAAATAAAAAAACACTAAAATTACACAAAATAAAAAAACCTACCATTACAAAAAATAACAAACGAAATTATCCAAAACACTAAAAATTATTTCTATTCTAATACCCTTAAAAAAAACACCCCTAAAAAATAAATAATCTGTAATAAACTACCAAGGGCCCTTAAAAGGGCCTTTAGTGCACCCTTAAAAGGGCCTTTTGTAGGGCATTGCCCTAAAGTTAACAGCTCTTTTGCTAAAAAAGAAAATCAAACACCCCCTTACAGTATACAAACCCCCACCCCCCAAACCCACAAAATAAAAATATAGTAAAACCTAATCTACCCATTGCCCTGAAAAGGGCATTTGTATAGGCATTGCCCTTAAAAGGGCATTCCGATCTTTTGCTGTTGGCTATTCTAATGTCTTTTTAACTTAGGGCAATGCCCTACAAAAGGCCCTTTTAAAGGGCTATTGGTAGTTTATTATAGATTAGGTTTTTTATTTTGGGTTTTTTTTTTTTAATGGGTATTAGAATAGGAATAATTGTTATTATTTTTGATCATTTGTTATTTTGTGTAATGGTTTTTTTTTTTCGTTTTGGGATGAGAGCTACTGAAATAATATTGGCTGCTCAAATCAGCCAATAGGAGGAGAGCTACTAAAATTCTATTGACTTATTTGAATAGCCAATAGAATTTCAGTAGCTCTCATCCTATTGGCTGATTTGAATTTCCAAAATCAAATCAGCCAATAGGAATGCAACGGATGCCATTTTGAAACGCGTACCTTGCATTGAAGATTTAGTATATGGCGGAGACCGTATGAAGAGGATGGTCCACGTCGGATGTCTTCAGGATGGACCCGCTCCACACCGCCGGGATAAAGATAGAAGATGCCGCCTGGATGAAGATGGAGCCATCTGCTGTCTGGATGAAGATGGAGCCGCCTGGATGAAGATGGAGCCGCCAGGATGAAGATCCTTCAAGCGGAACTTTAGCAACTGTAAGTGGATATTTGGGGGTTAGTGTTAGGATTTTTTAAACTTTTTTGGGTATTTTTTTTTTTAGATTAGGGTTTGGACTTTTCGTAAAAGAGCTAAATGCCCTTTTCAGGACAATGCAAAAGAGCTAAATGCCCTTTTAAGGACAATGCCCATACAAATGCCCTTTTCAGGGCAATGGGTAGCTTAGGTTTTTGTTAGAGTTAGGTTTTTTTATTTTGGGGGTTGGTTGGGTGGTGGGTTTTACTGTTGGGGGGTCTTTGTATTTTTTTTATGGGTAAAAGAGCTGTTTAACTTATGGTAATGCCCTACAAAATGCCCTTTTAAGGGCTATTGGTAGTTTATTGTAGACAAGGTTTTTTTTATTTTGGGTGGGCTTTTTTATTTTTATAGGGCTATCAGATTAGGTTTAATTCTTTTTTATTTTTGAAAATTTAGTTTGTTATTTTTCATAATTTAGTGTTTGTTATTTTTTGTAATTTAGTATTTTTTATTTTTGTAATTAGATAGTTTGTAATTTTTATAGTAGTGTTAGGATTTTTTTAATGTGTATTTTAGTTTTCTTTAGTTGGTAGTTAGCTTAATTTTAGTTTAATAGTTATATTAGTTTAATTGCTAGTTTAAACTTATATTTTTTAATTTGACAGGTAAGTTTTAATTTAATTTAAGATAGGGAAATTGTAATTTTAATATAAAGTTAGGGGGGCGTTAGGTTTAGGGGTAACTAGGTTAAATTAGTTGATTGCGATGTGGGGGACTTTCGGTTTGGGAGTTAATAGTTTAATTTAGTATATTTCATTGTGGGGGGCTTGCAGTTTAGGGGTTAATAGGTTTATTATTTATTATTATTATTAGTGGCGGCGGTGTAGGGCTTAATAACTTTAGTATAGTGAGGGCGATGTGGGCAGACGACTAGGGGTTAAAAATATTTAAATAGTGTTTGTGATGCAGGAGGGCGGCAGTTTAGGGGTTAATAACTTTATTATAGTGTTGATGATGTCGGGTAGTGGTGGAATAGGGGTTAATAAATTTTATTAGTGGTGGCGATGTCGGGAGCGGCAGATTAGGGTTAATAACTTTAATATAGTGTTTGCGATGTGGGAGGGCCTCAGTTTAGGGGTTAATAGGTAGTTTATTGGTGTTAGTGTACTTTTTAACACTTTAGTTATGAGTTTTATGTAACAGTTTTGTTGCGTAAAACTCATAACTACTGCTTTCAGATGGCGGTACGGAACTTGTTGTTTTAGAGTGTAACGCAAGTTTTTTAGCCAGAATGCAAAACTCGTAATGGCAGCGCTATGGAAGTCCCATGAAAAAGCTTAATTTTTACGAGTGCGCGACTGACATTGCGTTACAGGCTAAAAGGCTTGCCAACAAGACTTGTAATGGCTGCGGTGCTGTTTTAACGCTGAAATTACTATTTTTTCACCGTTAAAAGACGAACGCATAACTTGTAATCTAGGTGATTGTCAGTAATACATTGATAATGTTCTTCTTAAAACAGCTTTAGTAAAAAAAAGGAATTTATAAAGATGGCAAAATATAGAGAAAGTAGTATATAAAATTAAAATATTCTAGTATACAATGCAATTATAAGAACTATAACAACAATTTTATCACAAAACAAGTTAAAACAAATTAGTTGTGTAATTTGCCGGTAAATGTAATCGCATCAATCTTTACTAGTTTTTTTTTATTACTCACCTAAAAAAGAAGTCTTGCTTGTTACTGTAAAGATCAGATGATAGTTTGAGTTTTGGATGATCAATAGCCAATGGCTTTAACATAAACAAACCCATTGCCATAGTAACAAACAGTACTGGAAGCACCATGTTTGCTAGCATTCCAATCAAGTCTCGCTTTGTGTGATGAAACTTGTAGATTAAAAGGGCAGTCATCTGAGTTAAGTATAGACGTGTTCCTTTTACTCTCTTTCCACTCAATGCAGAGTCATCTGAAAATAAAAATAAAGCAGCCATTATTTGATTTGTAATCAAACAATTATGCATGCATTCTGATTGTGAAATTTTAAGACTTAAAGGGATACTGAACCCATATTTTCTTTCCTTTCATGATTTAGATAGAGCGTGCAATTTTAAGAAACTTTCTAATTTACTCCTAGTATCAATTTTTCTTTGTTCTCTTGGTATCTTTATTTGAAAAAAGCAGTAATGTAAGCGTAGGAGCTGGCCCATTTTTTGGTTCAGCATCCTAGTTAGCACTTGCTGATTGGTGGCTACATTTAGACACTATTCAGCAAGCGCTACACAGGTGCTGAGCCAAAGATGTCAGTTATTCAAATGTTTCAAATGGATTTGAATTGAATGAGATTTGTTTTCCAACGGTAAACTCTTTGCCATTGGAATAAAAGACACGCCTAGATTACAAGTTTTGCGCTAAATAGGGTGCGAAAATAACGCCATAAAATTGCGTTATTTCACTCTCTATAGCACTGCCATTACAAGTTACTGAAAAGCCTCTTTGTGTGCTGTGCGTTATGGTGCGTTAAGCTCCATACCGCACAAAAGTCAAGGGGGTAAATTTATTAATGTGTGAGTGGACATGATACGATGCAGCTGTTGGCATTTATCATTTCACCAGCAGTTCTTGTGAATGTTTGGGTGGCAGATTAGGGGTTAATAAATGTATTTAATATTGGCGATGTGGATGGCAGATTAGGGGCTAATAAATTTTAAATATGGTTTGCGATGCGGGAGTGTTGCGATTTAGGGGTTAATAGGTAGTTTATGGGTGTTAGTGTACTTTGCAACAGTTTAGTTATGAGTTTTGTGAAACATTTTGTTTTGCAAAATCTATAACTACTGCTCTCAGATGGCGGTATGGATTGTGTTGGTAGAAACTGTAATTCAAGCATTTAAACCTGAACGCACAACCTCTAATACCGGCCCTATGGAAATCCCACACTCAAACGTCATTTTTTTGAGTGCAGAATGGACGTTGCGTTACAGGCTAAAATGCTTGTGTTACAGCTATACTGCCGTGACTCGTAATATGCGTTCCTGGCCATTCCACGCGCAATGGCCAATTTTTCAGCATTATAGCTGTACCGTAAAACTCGTAATCTAACCGACAGTTATCTAATAACTTTTAATTACCGTATTGTTCCGCATATAGGCCGCACCTGCATATAGGCCGCACCCTTAAAGTTTGGGGCCATTTTAAAGAAATTAAATTTTAAAGAAAATACACACATTAATAGAACAGTAAAACAGTATTTTTATTTTATGAACACATGTACTGGTATTTTCCAGCTTTAAACAGCATAAATTAACATAAATAAAGAGGGACCCCTGCACAACAATCAACAACAATCAACAACATTAGCAAATGTTCTTAAGTAATCCCTTTTAGAAATTTTAGTCACTATCACTGCCTTGCTCTCCACCAATAGCGGTATTTCTGCTCAGGTTTTCATCACTACTTTCAATGCTTTCCACATCACTTTCACTGTTTTCTTCATCATTCTTCTGATCCACTTCTCTCTGATCTTCCCACAATACATCATCTTCACTACCATCCAATGCATTTGACAGGCAACATTTTTTGAAACCTTTTATGACTGATTCTGAAGATATCATTTCCCACGCTGAAATAATCCACTGGCACAGCAAAGCCACTGACGGTTTCTTAATTTTGCTGCTTGGTGTGAGGGCATGATTTCCAGCCACAAGCCATTCAGAATACTGCTGACGTAGATTATCTTTAAATGGCTTGTTGACCACAACATCAAGCACTTGGAGTTGGGATGTCATACCCCCTGGTATAACTACCAGATCTGATTTCAAGGATGCAATCTTACTTTTTACATCTGGTGTTAAATGTCCTTTAAAGGCATCCAATACCAGCATTGCTTTTTTTGCACGAAGAGCACCAGGCATATTCTTCCAAACAACTGATAGCCAATCATTCATCAGCTCCTTGTTCATCCATCCCTTTTCATGACATCTGACAATTAAGCCTCTTGGAAGACTTTCTTTCGGCATAGTTTTCCTTTTTAGTATTACATAAGGTGTGAGCTTATGACCATCAGCTGTAACAGATAACATTGCTGTGATACGTAATTTTTCATTGCCTGTGGTCCTCATAAGAATTGATTTTGCTCCTTTTTGATCCACAGTTGTATTACTTGGCATATCAAAGAAAACAGGAGTTTCATCAGCATTTCCAATTTGGCTCAATGGATAGTTGTGTTTTTTTCTGAGCTCTATGACATACCGTTGAAATGCAAGCAGCTTTTCATTGAAGTCAACAGGTAGTCTTTGTGCAAGTGTTGTTCTGTGTCTCAGAGAGAGGCAATTTCTGAGCATAAATCTACGGCACCATCCAAGGCTTGCTTTAAATTCATGCCTGGGAATATTTAATTCACTGGCAATTTCTAATGCCTTCAATTGTATGATTTTGCGGGTGAGAGGCATTCCATTTTTTCTTTGTTCTAGAATGAAGGGAACTACTGCTGCATCAACTTCACAATACCTCCCTTTCTTAGGCCCTCTGAATGATTTTCTTGTAGAAGCCGAGTTTTCTAGTTTCTGATGTATCAGCTTCCATCTACGTACATTTTTCTCATCTATGTCATATTTTCTGGCGGCTTCCCTATTGCTTGTTTGTTCAGCATATTTTAAGACTTTTATCTTAAAATTTGAATTGTAACTTCGTCTTTTCCCTTTGGCTAGTAGAATTTCGAATCTCCACATGATCATCCATATTGGTACCGGTATTTTACTGTATGTTAGCTCCTGTACAAAAATCCACATTATCAATTACGGTAACAGTATCTGTATACGTTTTTTTTTTTCATGAGTATGGTAAATTATGGTAGAAAGTTGCTTAAAATTGCTTGCTCTATCTGAATCATGAAAGCAAAAAATGTGGGTTTAGTACCGGTATCCCTTTAACCCGGATTTTCACGATGCTGCAAATGGTCTAACACAGTTGTCTACCGGTAATTTGTAGCATGTGTCCTGGAGTCTTTGACATTGGTGCCATTCTATGCTGAATAATGGCTGCAGCGCAATGCATACCTCCCAAGATTTCAAAATCCAAAATAGGGACCCCCCCCCCCCCAACTGAGCAGAAATGTGATATGTGGTGGACAACAGCAGGGATACAGAGTTGCTTAACCATAAAAAAATTACCAGTATATGCACACACATACCGTATGACAAATTTTAACAATCAAGTGCAACTCTGCCTGAAAGGCACACTGTGAGATAAGCAGCATATTAGAATATGCAGATCTGCTCACATGATGACCTGCAGACACATTTTTTTTTTACAGGGGGACCAGGTAATCACATCAAGCCTAACAAAATAAAGCTGCAATGTTTGCAAGTGAGACCAGCACTTTCAAATGTGTAAGCAGAGTCCCAATGTAGGGTGCCAGCTCCCAGGGGGATCCTTTTCCACTTCCCCAATACCCAAGAGTATAAAATAAAACAAAGGAAAGATGCTGAACTCCTTAGTATGGTAATTTCAAATGTGAAAAAAACTTTATTCAGGCATTAAAGCTATAATGGCTAAATAAAGGCTTTTTCACATTTGAAAATACCATACTAAGGAGTTCAGCATCTTTCCTTTGTTTTATTTTAACAGACCAGTATTAAAGCTACAAATTTTTATTTAACCTTATAGTACAGTACGGTATTTTTATCAGGTATGTGAGGGGGGAAACAAAACAGTCTCTTACCAATATCACAGGCAAAACTGACTAACATGGGACATCCTGTGCTCCGCCCACTTCCTTCCTACACACACTGCAATACCCATAAGGCACAATCCTATAATCACCCTATAATCACCCTACCGGTATAATCATCCTCCTTGTACTGGTATCAACTAGGGACTCTGCATGCCATTCCGTTCAGCACACAGCTCCTACTGTGATAACATCATCATCTACAGCCACATCTGCCGCTCTGTCCCTGCAGACTGCAACTCCTGTGAAAGAAGCATGTAGCAACGTCTTCGGTTCACTCCTAGAAGACTGCTAATGTTACCAATACCTGCATTAGCAGTCTTCTAGGAGTGAACCGAAGACGTTGCTAAATGCTTCTTTCACAGGCGTTGCAGTCTGCAGGGACGGAGCGGCAGATGTGGCTGTAGATGATGATGACATCAAAGTAGGAGCTGTGTCTGAATGGAAAGGCATGCAGAGTCCGTAGTTACTCGCTCAGGGATCACTCGCTCAAGGAACACGTAGGGCTCCATATTACTGTATACCCATACCACTGTATAAGTTACCGGTACATTCCTTACCCGTTATTTAGTATAATAGGCAGGTTTAAGCACAATTTAAAAAAAAAAAAAAAAAAAATACTGAATATAGGCCGCGCACCGCATATAGGCCGCACTGCAACTTTAAAGGTCAAAATCAAGGGAAAAAAGTGCGGCCTATATGCGGAACAATACAGTATTACATTACTAAACATCTAAAGTGATATTGTAGTGCAATGTACATGCTGTAATTCATTAGCATATGTAATTCATTAGCAATATGACACTACATCCTGCAAAACATGGAATCTATACAAAGCAGTTAAACACATAGTTAAAGTCCTACTCAGGAGCCACACGAAACTGCTAATTCAGAGCAAACATGGCCAGTGAGCTAATAAGCAGTAATAGTTGCACAGCTTGGTTATCCATGAAAGACTAATGAGAAGACATGAATATGATGACGCACAGTTTGCATATATATAGAATCAAATAAACAAATAAATGTGTGACTAGTGGAGTGAAATGTATACAAAACCAGCAAAGCACAATCCTATTACTCCCAGAATAGTATTATAACTGGAAGAGAAGCTTAAAAGTAAAAAAAAAAAAAAATGGATACTAGGAAAAGAAATGGGAAGCTGGGTGGGGACACATAAAAAAAACAATATTATTAAAAAATCAAATATTGTGGCTAAATATGCAAAAGACAGAAAAATTAAGATGAAGTGAGTCTAAAAAGAAGCTACTAATACATCAAACCATGAATGCATACATGCCAATATATGCTTAATATTTTGAATTATTAAATATTAATCATTATGTAGAGTGATAGACAGATAGATGGACAGGAGCACAGACAGATAGATAGAAAACATGTAAGCTTAAGTATAGAAGAGACAGTTAAAGTGCCAAATCTGAGTTCAGGACTTTTTCTCTGTTATTAATTATGCATAAGGATTTCAAAGAAAATGTATCAGAGGAACCACTTCAACAGTTAGAGATACAGTGGCAACCTAACTCCAAAAAGTCCATGAAATGTTTTAATGCAATATATAATAGTTGCTTAACATATATTTAATCCAACAGGTCCAGTATTTTGAAAAAAACACAATTAATGCTTACCTGATAAATTTGTTTCTTTCGTGGTGGTGAGTGGCACAATCCATTCTTCCTTGGAATTACTCTTTCCTGCCACTAGGAGTAGGCAAAGATTCACAAACATAAACAACAATATAAAACCCCTCCTACAAAAGTGGTCAAAAGATGTGCGCATGGAAAAAACAACACCAGAAAAAAAAAACTAAGGGTAGGGTCTTGTGTACTCTCACAACCACAAAATAAATTAATTTATCAAGTGAGCATAAATTATGTTTTCTTTCAAACAGGTTGTGAGAGTCCATGATTCATTACTCCTGGGAACTAATGCCCAAGCCGTGGAGTCCACGAGTAATGAAACATAATGAAACATAATTTTCACTGAAAAACTAAATCCACATCCTCAAAAGAACCCAAAAAGTAGCAAAACAATGCAATGAAAAAAGAACCAACAAAAAAAAAAAAATCCTGAAGAACTTTCCTTCCAAAGGGCTCCTCAGAAGAAGCAAACAAAATGGTAGAATTAAGTAAAAGTATGCAAAAAAGACCAAGTAGTTGTCTTGCAAATTTGGTCAACTGAACCCTTATTCTTAAAAGGCCAAGAAATGGGAACTGACATAGTAGAATGAGCAGTAAAGATGACAAAAATAGCATCACAGCACATTTGAGAAACTTCAAAAAGTTTAAAAAAAATCTTCACTAGAAGAATGGTCAGTAAACTACACAGAAAGATTTAACCAAAAAGAAGAAGCAGCAGCCACAACAGTAATAGAAATTGCTGGTCTAAAAAGATAACCTGCTTGCTTAAAAAACTCTCCTATGGTAGAATTATAACTTCCTTTTAAAAGATGAACTACCTTCCAAAACAAGAGTAGTTTCCCAAAATGTAACATTGGAGGCTGGAAAATTATACATTTTCTTAAACCTTGAAGAAGGATAAAAAGGAATACCTGATTAGCCCAATCTCTGGAAATAATCTCATAGACCACATTAGGGATAGGAAATACATCTGGGGATTTAACCATAGATATAGAAAAATAATTTAAATGGTTAACCGGCTTGCCCCCATCTACTTTAGTATTGACCTCTGAAGTAAACAAAGTTTCTTTAAAAAGAGAACAAATATGCTCAATTCAAACAAATATATAGATATCTAAAAATTGATGATCAGATATAGACCTGAGTTCATAGTAGAAACATTGACCCAGCAGACTTAGAGCTAGTAGAAGGTAAATTCTTTCCTGACATTTAACACTTTCTTGAAGGATGGAAACCAACATTTCAGACAAAGTAGACTGTATAAAATCCTTGACTTCAGTAATCAATAAAGTAGTATTCTCCTGTAAGAAACAAACAGAAGAAGCAATATTACTTTTAGAAGCAAGAGCAGTCAGAATGCATAAAAATATTAATAATTTTATTGCATAAGTTAGTGAGAGATAAAAACTCAGCTTATTAACAAAATTCAACACTGGAATAAAGGTGTTCAGCTGACCAAGATCTTAAGGCAGATTTAGGGACAGAGCCAGAAGGCTCCATAACTGCAGGGAACTTATACATAGTTAAGTGCAGAAAAAAAACAAGCATACAGCTTAACGGTAATATCCACACTAAAAAAACTTTAAAGAAAGGAAAACACTTACCCTTTCCGAAAAGTGATTCTTAAAAACTTACAAATTAAAAAATTATAAAAGCAGAGATGTGGTAGGACACAGGATACCTGGTATTTACTGTAAGTAGCATACATATGACAGGAGGCGTGCATCAATCTAGTGTCGTATAAGGAAAGAAAATGCTCTAAAATGCATGCCACCGTGCAAAAATAGTGTGCACATTAAATAAAATACGGTGTGCATTTTAAAGTATACATGGGCAGCAAAACGTTAAGCGTTAAGAAAAGTACACTGGCGAACACCTGAGGCATAAGTAAAAATACTTAATAATAAAAAAATAAAGGGGATTTAACTTAAAAATATATAACTGTTTATAGAGTTGCAAATACTAATTAAAAAAATCAAAGTAAAGTAGGAAGTCAAAGCCAGTGCTGAAACAGCAGAGGATCTGGGATAGGAGTAAATTGACAAACCAACAGAAGGAAACAAAGTCCCTGCTACATCTGTTGAAAGGCTTGTGAGTAAATCCAAATAGGTGAAAAATATACCACTACCTATATTCCAAATACATCCCTTCAACTATCTCTGTACTCTAAAGGGAAATGGGCCTCAACTCAGTCTGAGACCCCCTTTCACTGAATAATCAAATGCACATCTTCATCCTTCCATCTCCTACAGCAAAGACAACCAAGACTGAGGTGCCAGTGAGGTGGGAGGGGTTTTATAGAGCTTTTGGTGTTTGGAAATATTTGCCTCCTCCTTGTGCTGGGAAGAGTAATTCTCAGGAGTAATGTATTGTGGACTCTGACCACCTGTATGAAAGTATTAGTCACATCACAAATGCATCAGGGGTGAGAAAAGTCCAGGTTCCTAGGCAAGAAATGGTGTTTATACCATTAAGAAACTGCAATTTTTACAAACAAAATCTCAAAACTAATAAAGATAAACAGTTGACAAGGTTAAGACACAAAGATGTTCCATGCTATCCTAACAACACTTGGCCTTAAAGGGATAGTCTAGTCAAAATTAAACTTTCATGATTCAGATAGAGCTTGCAATTTTAAGCAACTTTCTAATTTACTCCTATTTTCAAATTTTCTTCATTCTCTTGGTATCTTTATTTGAAAAAAAAAGCAAGAATGTAAGCTTTTTGGATCAGCACTTGGGTAGTGCTTGCTGATTGGAAGTTAAATTTAGACATATGTACAAACACTGTGCTGATAATTTGATGTCCGCTGTTATTACCAGGACACTCTGTGCTTCATCTGCCTTCTGTTTGCTCTACTAATAGCCTACGCTATGGCTAGTTTTTGCTTAACATCATTTACATGAAGCTCTGTGCTTAATACATTCCTTGCTTTGCTTTTGCTATGGAATTTTAATACGTTTTGGCTTTACGATTGCATGTGCTTTAATATCCTTCTACGAATGCATTTCTAACAAGTGACTTTGGGCCACACAGTTTCATTTGCTTTGCTTTGCATCGGATAATCTATTTATACAGTTCAATAGAGTTTCTGAGGAACTTGATATGTACTTTCAGGATACATATTCATTCTATGCTGATTGCCTTGTGGATTACTCTGTATGTTCATTTATTTATGTCATCTTGTGCTATATCTTTGTTCCTTAGTATTCATGTGATTTATTATGTCATAGTCTAGACTTAGAGGTATTGAGCTAATTTATACCAGTTTAATGTATATGGCCATTGTTTTCCTTAGTTTTTTAGGATTACTCATTTATGCTTTGATGTTTATGAAACTTATATCTGTGTTTCTTTACTTAGATTGATTATGATTCAATAAATGCTTTGTTTTCTCTTGAATCTGACCTGGTGGCTCCCTGTTGTTTTTCATAGCAATTTATATATTGGTTATTTGTGTTTTATTAGTCTGTGCTGGATTAACCCATCTCAAAAAATTTTCTTATTTATAATATAATAATTCTTGTGGGTTCTGTGCACTGGATCACCTGCCAGTATTTGGTAAGTCAGGTGATCTATTACTAAACACTGTATATCCTTTTTAGAGCGGGTACTATTTTTTTTCCCCTCATATATATATATATCCATATAGAAGAAGGGCACTCTCAGGATTTATTTAGAAGATGAATAATTTCTTTATTTAGTAGAATCACTAATACATGGTCGACGTTTCGGCCCTCAGTTGGGCCTTCATCAGGACAAATATAATCTTACAACTGCCGAGTAGCAGAGATCTCAGATCCAGGACAAACGAACGGTCTTCTAAATAAATCCTGAGAGTGCCCTTCTTCTATATGGATATTTGCATTTATTGATTCTGAGGATTGCACCCAGGTCATGGCTGCTCCACCTGGTTGGAGTGGGCTACAGGCTAAATAGACTTTTATATATATATATATATATATATATATATATATATATTGAATACAAACTATGTTCAAGTTAAAATTAAAGGAATTAAAATAAAGAGATACAATAAATGATAAGCCAGTCTTAACCCCTTAATGACCGGAACATTTTTCAATTTTCTTACCCTTAATGACAATGGCTATTTTTAGATTTCTGTGGTGTTTGTGTTCAGCTGTAATTTTCCTCTTACTCATTTACTGTACCCACACATATTATATAACGTTTTTCTCGCCATTAAATGGACTTTCTAAATATACCATTATTTTCATTATATCTTATAATTTACTATAATTTTTTTTATAAAATATGAGGAAAAAATGGAAAAAACACACTTTTTCTAACTTTGACCCCCAAAATCTGTTACACATCTACAACCACTAACAAACACCCATGCTAAATAGTTTCTAAATTTTATCCTGAGTTTAGAAATACCCAATGTTTACATGTTCTTTGCTTTTTTTGTAAGTTATAGGGCCATAAATACAAGTAGCACTTTGCTATTTCTAAACCACTTTTTTTCCAAAATTAGCGCTAGTTAATTAGAACACTGATATCTGTCAGGAATACCTGAATATCCATTGACATGTATATATTTTTTTTTAGAAGACATCCCAAAGTATTGATCTAGGCCCATTTTGGTATATTTCATGCCACCGTTTCACCGCCGAATGCGATCAAATAAAAAAATTTTTTCACTTTTT
Organism: Bombina bombina; assembly: GCF_027579735.1. Classification (NCBI taxonomy): domain Eukaryota; kingdom Metazoa; phylum Chordata; class Amphibia; order Anura; family Bombinatoridae; genus Bombina; species Bombina bombina. Next base: position 450,106,276 of record NC_069503.1, read on the forward strand.
CACACATTTTGTCACAAACTTTAGGTTTCCCACTGAAATTATTTACAAACAGCTTCTGAAATTATGGCACAAATGGTTGTAAATGCTTCTCTGGGATCGCCTTTGTTCAGAAATAGCAGACTTATATGGCTTTGGGGTTGCTTTTTGGTAATTAGAAGGCCGCTAAATGCCGCTGCGCACCACACGTGTTTTATGCCCAGCAGTGAAGGGGTTAATTAGGGAGCATGTAGGGAGCTTGTAGGGTTAATTTTAGCTTTAGTTTAGTGTAGTAGACAACTCCAAGTATTGATCTAGGCCAATTTTGGTATATTTCATGCCACCATTTCACCGCCAAATGCGAGCAAATAAAAAAAACCTTTACATTTTTCACAATTTTAGGTTTCTCACTGAAATTATTTACAAACAGTTTGTGCAATTATGGCACAAATGGTTGTAAAAGCTTCTCTGGGATCCCCTTTGTTCAGAAATAGCAGACTTATATGGCTTTGGCGTTGCTTTTTGTTAATTAGAAGGCCGCTAAATGCTGCTGCGCACAACACGTGAATTATGCCCAGCAGTGAAGGAGTTAATTAGGTAGCTTGTAGGGCGCTGGCAGGGTTAATTTTAGCTTTAGTGTAGAGATCAGCCTCCCACCTGACACATCCCACCCCCTGATCCCTCCCAAACAGCTCTCTTCCCTCCCCCACCCCACAATTGTCCCCGCCATCTTAAGTGCTGGTAGAAAGTCTGCCAGTACTAAATAAAAGGAGTTTTTTTTATTTTATTTTTAAAAAAAATGTATTCTGCTGTAATGGAGCCCTGCCTTAGCCCCCAACCTCCCTGATCCCCCACCAAACAGCTCTATAACCCTCCCTGCTACTTAATTGCCGCCATCTTGGGTACTGGCAGCTGTCTGCCAGTACTCAATTTGCCCCCAAAAATATTTATAAACTTTTGCCCCCAAAAATATTTATAAACTTTTCTGTAGTGTAGCAGCCCCCCCCCCCTCAATACCCCCAACCCCCCCCCCCCAGATCCTTTTATATATATATATATTTTTTTTTAATGTTTTGAACTTTTTATTTTTTTCCATTGGTGTCAGTGGCTAATATGCCCCACGTGCACACGCGTGCCCCCCCACGTGCACGCGCGTGCCCCCACGTGCACACGCGCGCCCCACGTGCACGCGCGCGCCCGCACGCTGCCGCCTCCTTGCTTAACTTCCCCCCGGAACACAGCACCATTGTTACCGGTGCAGAGAGGGCCACAGAGTGGCTCTCTCTGCATCGGAGGCTTGTTAAAAGGTATTGCAGGATGCCTCCATATCGAGGCATCACTGCAATACCCTGAGAGCTGCTGGAAGCGATTGCGATCGCTTCCAGCACTCTCTTAAACAACTGACGTACCAGGTACGTCCATTGTCACTAACTGCTAGTTTTTGCAGGACGTACCTGGTACGTCAGTTGTCATTAAGGGGTTAAAGGGACATGAAACCCAAATGTTGTTCTTTCCTGATTCAGATAGAGAATGTAATTTTAAATGTCTTTCCAATACATATCAATTGTCTAATTTGTTTCATTCTTTTTGTATTCTTTGTTGAAAGAATACCTAGGTAGACTGAGAAGCTGCTGATTGGTGCCTGCATATATATGCCTTTTGTTATTGGCTTTTAGCAAACTCCCAGTTATGCTTTGCTGCATCTTTAGGCCTAGATTTAGAGTTCGGCGGTAGCCGTCAAAACCAGCGTTAGAGGCTCCTAACGCTGGTTTTGGGCGCCCGCTGGTATTTGGAGTCAGTGATTAAAGGGTCTAACGCTCACTTTTCAGCCGCGACTTTTCCATACCGCAGATCCCCCTACGCCATTTGCGTAGCCTATCTTTTCAATGGGATCTTTGTAACGCCGGTATTTAGAGTCGTTTCTGCAGTGAGCGTTAGAGCTCTAACGACAAGATTCCAGCCGCCTGAAAATAGCAGGAGTTAAGAGCTTTCTGGCTAACGCCGGTTTATAAAGCTCTTAACTACTGTACCCTAAAGTACACTAACACCCATAAACTACCTATGTACCCCTAAACCGAGGACCCCCACACCGCCGCCACTCGATTAAAATTTTTAACCCCTAATCTGCCGACCGCCACCTACGATATATTTATGTACCCCTAATCTGCTGCCCCTAACCCCGCCGACCCCTGTATTATATTTATTCACCCCTAACCTGCCCCCCACAACGTCGCCGCCAGCTACTTACAATAATTAACCCCTAATCTTCCGACCGCAAATCGCCGCCACCTACGTTATCCCTATGTACCCCTAATCTGCTGCCCCTAACATCGCCGACCCCTATATTATATTTATTAACCCCTAATCTGCCCCCCTCAACGTCGCCGACACCTGCCTACACTTATTAACCCCTAATCTGCCGAGCGGACCTGAGCGCTACTATAATAAAGTTATTAACCCCTAATCCGCCTCACTAACCCTATCATAAATAGTATTAACCCCTAATCTGCCCTCCCTAACATCGCCGACACCTACCTTCAATTATTAACCCCTAAACTTCCGATCGGAGCTCACCGCTATTCTAATAAATGTATTAACCCCTAAAGCTAAGTCTAACCCTAACACTAACACCCCCCTAAGTTAAATATAATTTTTATCTAACGAAATAAATTAACTCTTATTAAATAACTTATTCCTATTTAAAGCTAAATACTTACCTGTAAAATACATCCTAATATAGCTACAATATAAATTATAATTATATTATAGCTATTTTAGGATTAATATTTATTTTACAGGCAACTTTGTAATTATTTTAACCAGGTACAATAGCTATTAAATAGTTAAGAACTATTTAATAGTTACCTAGTTAAAATAATAACAAATTTACCTGTAAAATAAATCCTAACCTAAGTTATAAATAAACCTAACACTACCCTATCAATAAAATAATTAAATAAACTACCTACAATTACCTACAATTAACCTAACACTACACTATCAATAAATTAATTAAACACAATTGCTACAAATACATACAAATAAATAAACTAGCTAAAGTACAAAAAATAAAAAAGAACTAAGTTACAGAAAATAAAAAAATATTTACAAACATAATAAAAATATTACAACAATTTTAAACTAATTACACCTACTCTAAGCCCCCTAATAAAATAACAAAGCCCCCCAAAATAAAAAATTCCCTACCCTATTCTAAATTAAAAAGGTTACAAGCTCTTTTACCTTACCAGCCCTGAACAGGGCCCTTTGCGGGGCATGCCCCAAGAATTTCAGCTCTTTTGCCTGTAAAAGAATAAATACAATACCCCCCCCCCAACATTACAACCCACCACCCACATACCCCTAATCTAACCCAAACCCCCCTTAAATAAACCTAACACTAAGCCCCTGAAGATCTTCCTACCTTGTCTTCACCATCCAGGTATCACCGATCCGTCCTGGCTCCAAGATCTTCATCCAACCCAAGCGGGGGTTGGCGATCCATAATCCGGTGCTCCAAAGTCTTCCTCCTATCCGGCAAGAAGAGGACATCCGGACCGGCAAACATCTTCTCCAAGCGGCATCTTCGATCTTCTTCCATCCGGTGCGGAGCGGGTCCATCTTGAAGCAGGCGACGCGGATCCATCCTCTTCTTCCGATGTCTCCCGACTAATGACGGTTCCTTTAAGGGACGTCATCCAAGATGGCGTCCCTCGAATTCCGATTGGCTGATAGGATTCTATCAGCCAATCGGAATTAAGGTAGGAATTTTCTGATTGGCTGATGGAATCAGCCAATCAGAATCAAGTTCAATCCGATTGGCTGATCCAATCAGCCAATCAGATTGAGCTCGCATTCTATTGGCTGTTCCATCAGCCAATCAGAAAATTCCTACCTTAATTCCGATTGGCTGATAGAATCCTATCAGCCAATCGGAATTCGAGGGACGCCATCTTGGATGACGTCCCTTAAAGGAACCGTCATTAGTCGGGAGACATCGGAAGAAGAGGATGGATCAGCGTCGCCTGCTTCAAGATGTAAAATAAATATTAATCCTAAAATAGCTATAATATAATTATAATTTATATTGTAGCTATATTAGGATTTATTTTACAGGTAAGTATTTAGCTTTAAATAGGAATAAGTTATTTAATAAGAGTTAATTTATTTCGTTAGATAAAAATTATATTTAACTTAGGGGGGTGTTAGTGTTAGGGTTAGACTTAGCTTTAGGGGTTAATCCATTTATTAGAATAGCGGTGAGCTCCGATCGGAAGTTTAGGGGTTAATAATTGAAGGTAGGTGTCGGCGATGTTAGGGAGGGCAGATTAGGGGTTAATACTATTTATGATAGGGTTAGTGAGGCGGATTAGGGGTTAATAACTTTATTATAGTAGCGCTCAGGTCCGCTCGGCAGATTAGGGGTTAATAAGTGTAGGTAGGTGTCGGCGACGTTGTGGGGGGCAGATTAGGGGTTAATAAATATAACATAGGGGTCGGCGATGTTAGGGCAGCAGATTAGGGGTACATAGGGATAACGTAGGTGGCGGCGTTTTACGGAGCGGCAGATTAGGGGTTAAAAGTGTAATGCAGGGGTCAGCGATAGCGTGGGCGGCAGATTAGGGGTTAATAAGTGTAAGGTTAGGGGTGTTTAGACTCTGGGTACATGTTAGGGTGTTAGGTGCAGACGTAGGAAGTGTTTCCCCATAGGAAACAATGGGGCTGCGTTAGGAGCTGAACGCTGCTTTTTTGCAGGTGTTAGGTTTTTTTTCAGCTCAAACAGCCCCATTGTTTCCTATGGGAGAATCGTGCACGAGCACGTTTTTGAGGCTGGCCGCGTCCGTAAGCAGCTCTGGTATCGAGAGTTGCATTTGCGGTAAAAATGCTCTACGCTCCTTTTTTGGAGCCTAACGCAGCATTTGTTTGAACTCTCGATACCAGAGTTAAATTTATGGTGCGGCCAGAAAAAAGCCCGCGGAGCGTTAACAGCCCTTCTACCGCCGAACTCTAAATCTAGGCCTTAATAAAGGATATCAAAATAATAAATCAAATTAAATAACAGAACTAAATTGGAAAGTTTTTTTAAAATTATATGATCTTTCTGAACCAGGAAAGAAAAATATTGGGTTTAATGTCCCTTTATTTATAGTCAAGTTAAGGAGAAACAGACAGGTAGGGAAAGGACAGAACAGGGAAATGGTGTGTAAAACTAGAACTGCTGCCAGAGAAAATAATGAAGTAAAATAAAAAGGGCATACATCATGGCCTTTCACCATCTCAAAAGAAATTGATTTATCAGATAAGTATCATTTTGTTTTCTTTCATAAGGTGGCGAGAGCCAAAAGCCTATTACTACTGGGAACTAATACCCAGGCTGTGGAGTCAATGAGTAATGAGGACAGGATAAACAATTCTGAAAAGGCAGACACCTAATTTCCAGACACTACTGCCAAGAGAACCTTCCTACCAAAAGCTGCTTCCGAAGAAGAAAAAACATCAAAGTGGTAGAATTTAATAAAAGTATGTAGGGATAACATAATTTATGCTTACCTGATAAATTTATTTCTCTTGTAGAGTAGTCAGTCCATGGGTCATCCATTACTTATGGGATTATATCTCTTCCCCAACAGGAAGTTGCAAGAGGATCACCCAAGCAGAGCTGCTATATAGCTCCTCCCCTCACATGTCATATCCAGTCATTGGACCGAAACCAGACGAGAAAGGAGAAACCATAGGGTGCAGTGGTGACTGGAGTTTAATTAAAATTTAGATCTGCCTTAAAAGACAGGGCGGGCCGTGGATTGACTACACTACAAGAGAAATAAATTTATCAGGTAAGCATAAATTATGTTTTCTCTTGTTAAGTGTAGTCAGTCCACGGGTCATCCATTACTTATGGGATACCAATACCAAAGCTAAAGTACACGGATGAAGGGAGGGACAAGGCAGGAACTTTAAACGGAAGGAACCACTGCCTGAAGCACCTTTCTCCCAAAAATAGCCTCCGAAGAAGCAAAAGTGTCAAATTTGTAAAATTTTGAAAAAGTGTGAAGTGAAGACCAAGTTGCAGCCTTGCAAATCTGTTCAACAGAGGCCTCATTTTTAAAGGCCCAGGTGGAAGCCACAGCTCTAGTAGAATGAGCTGTAATTCTTTCAGGAGGCTGCTGTCCAGCAGTCTCATAGGCTAAACGTATTATGCTACGAAGCCAAAAAGAGAGAGAGGTAGCCGAAGCCTTTTGACCTCTCCTCTGTCCAGAGTAAACGACAAACAGGGAAGAAGTTTGACGAAAATCTTTAGTTGCCTGCAAATAGAACTTCAGGGCACGGACTACGTCCAGATTATGCAAAAGTCGTTCCTTCTTTGAAGAAGGGTTAGGACACAATGATGGAACAACAATCTCTTGATTGATATAACTGTTAGAAACTACCTTAGGTAAGAACCCAGGTTTAGTACGCAGAACTACCTTGTCTGAATGAAAAATCAGATAAGGAGGATCACAATGTAAGGCAGATAACTCAGAGACTCTTCGAGCCGAGCAAATAGCCATCAAAAACAGAACTTTCCAAGATAACAGCTTGATATCAATGGAATGAAGGGGTTCAAACGGAACGCCTTGAAGAACGTTAAGAACTAAGTTTAAGCTCCACGGCAGAGCAACAGTCTTAAACACAGGCTTAATCCTAGCCAAAGCCTGACAAAAAGCCTGAACGTCTGGAACTTCTGCCAGACGTTTGTGTAGAAGAATAGACAGAGCAGAAATCTGCCCCTTTAACGAACTAGCAGATAAGCCCTTTTCTAAACCCTCTTGTAGAAAAGACAATATCCTAGGAATCCTAACCTTACTCCATGAGTAACTCTTGGATTCGCACCAATATAAATATTTACGCCATATCTTATGGTAAATTCTTCTGGTAACAGGTTTCCTAGCCTGTATTAAGGTATCAATAACCGACTCCGAGAAGCCACGCTTTGATAGAATCAAGCGTTCAATCTCCATGCAGTCAGCCTCAGAGAAATTAGATTTGGATGGTTGAAAGGACCCTGAATTAGAAGGTCCTGCCTCAGAGGCAGAGACCATGGTGGACAGGACGACATGTCCACTAGGTCTGCATACCAGGTCCTGCGTGGCCATGCAGGCGCTATCAGAATCACCGATGCTCTCTCCTGTTTGAACTTGGCAATCAGTTGAGGAAGCATCGGAAATGGTGGAAACACATAAGCCATGTTGAAGACCCAAGGGGCTGTCAGAGCATCTATCAGCACCGCTCCCGGGTCCCTGGACCTGGATCCGTAACAAGGAAGCTTGGCGTTCTGGCGAGACGCCATGAGATCCAGATCTGGTTTGCCCCAACAATGAATCAGTTGAGCGAAGACCTCCGGATGAAGTTCCCACTCCCCCGGATGAAAAGTCTGGCGACTTAGAAAATCCGCATCCCAGTTCTCCACGCCTGGGATGTAGATCGCTGACAGGTGGCAAGAGTGAGACTCTGCCCAGCGAATTATCTTTGAGACTTCCAACATCGCTAGGGAACTTCTGGTTCCCCCTTGATGGTTGATGTAAGCCACAGTCGTGATGTTGTCCGACTGAAATCTGATGAACCTCAGAGTTGCTAACTGAGGCCAAGCTAGAAGAGCATTGAATATTGCTCTTAACTCCAGAATATTTATTGGGAGGAGCTTCTCCTCCTGAGTCCATAATCCCTGAGCCTTCAGGGAATTCCAGACTGCGCCCCAACCTAGAAGGCTGGCGTCTGTTGTTACAATTGTCCAATCTGGCCTGCGAAAGGTCATCCCCTTGGACAGATGGGGCCGAGAAAGCCACCATAGAAGAGAATCTCTGGTCTCTTGATCCAGATTTAGCAGAGGGGACAAATCTGAGTAATCCCCATTCCACTGACTTAGCATGCACAATTGCAGCGGTCTGAGATGCAGGCGCGCAAATGGTACTATGTCCATTGCTGCTACCATTAAGCCGATTACTTCCATGCACTGAGCTACTGATGGGTGTGGAATGGAATGAAGGACACGGCAAGCATTTAGAAGTTTTGATAACCTGGCCTCCGTCAGGTAAATTTTCATCTCTACAGAATCTATAAGAGTCCCTAGGAAGGGAACCCTTGTAAGTGGTAATAGAGAACTCTTTTCCACGTTCACCTTCCACCCATGCGACCTCAGAAATGCCAGAACTATCTCTGTATGAGACTTGGCAGTTTGAAAACTTGACGCTTGTATCAGAATGTCGTCTAGGTACGGAGCCACCGCTATGCCTCGCGGTCTTAGTACCACCAGAAGTGAGCCCAGAACCTTTGTAAAGATTCTTGGAGCCGTAGCTAATCCGAAGGGAAGAGCTACAAACTGGTAATGCCTGTCTAGGAAGGCAAATCTTAGGTACCGATAATGATCCTTGTGAATCGGTATGTGAAGGTAGGCATCCTTTAAGTCCACTGTGGTCATGTACTGACCCTCTTGGATCATGGGTAGGATGGTTCGAATAGTTTCCATTTTGAATGATGGAACTCTTAGGAATTTGTGTAGGATTTTTAAGTCCAAGATTGGTCTGAAGGTTCCCTCTTTCTTGGGAACCACAAATAGATTTGAATAGAATCCTTGCCCGTGTTCCGTCCGCGGAACTGGGTGGATCACCCCCATTAGTAAGAGGTCTTGTACACAGCGTAGAAATGCCTCTTTCTTTATTTGGTTTGCTGATAACCTTGAAAGATGAAATCTCCCTTGTGGAGGAGAAGCTTTGAAGTCCAGAAGATATCCCTGAGATATGATCTCCAATGCCCAGGGATCCTGGACATCTCTTGCCCAAGCCTGGGCGAAGAGAGAAATTCTGCCCCCCACTAGATCCGTTTCTGGATAGGGGGCCCTCTCTTCATGCTGTCTTAGGGGCAGCAGCAGGTTTCTTGGCCTGCTTGCCCTTGTTCCAGGACTGGTTAGTTTTCCAGCCCTGCCTGTAACGAGCAAACAGCTCCTTCCTGTTTTGGAGCGGAGGAAGTTGATGCTGCTCCTGCCTTGAAGTTACGAAAGGCACGAAAATTAGACTGTTTTGCCTTTGATTTGGCCCTGTCCTGAGGCAGAGCATGGCCCTTACCTCCCGTAATGTCAGCGATAATTTCTTTCAAGCCGGGCCTGAATAAGGTCTGCCCTTTGAAAGGAATATTAAGCAATTTAGATTTAGAAGTCACGTCAGCTGACCAGGATTTAAGCCATAGTGCTCTGCGCGCTTGGATGGCGAATCTGGAGTTCTTAGCCGTAAGTTTGGTTAAATGTACGACGGCATCAGAAACAAATGCGTTAGCTAGCTTAAGTGCTTTAAGCTTGTTCATAATTTCATCCAATGGAGCTGTGCGAATGGCCTCTTCCAGAGACTCAAACCAGAATGCCGCCGCAGCAGTGACAGGCGCAATGCATGCAAGGGGCTGTAAGATAAAACCTTGTTGAACAAACATTTTCTTAAGGTAACCTTCTAATTTTTTATCCATTGGATCTGAAAAGGCACAACTATCCTCCACCGGGATAGTGGTACGCTTAGCTAAAGTAGAAACTGCTCCCTCCACCTTAGGGACCGTCTGCCATAAGTCTCGTGTGGTGGCGTCTATAGGAAACATTTTCCTAAATATGGGTGGAGGGGAAAAAGGCACACCGGGTCTATCCCACTCCTTGCTAATAATCTCTGTAAGCCTTTTAGGTATAGGAAACACGTCAGTACACACCGGTACCGCATAGTATCTATCCAACCTACATAATTTTTCTGGAATTGCAACCGTGTTACAATCATTCAGAGCCGCTAATACCTCCCCTAGCAATATGCGGAGGTTCTCAAGCTTAAATTTTAAATTAGAAATCTCTGAATCCAGTCTCCCTGGATCAGATCCGTCACCCACAGAATGAAGCTCTCCGTCTTCATGTTCTGCAAACTGTGACGCAGTATCAGACATGGCTCTCACATCATCCGCGCGCTCTGTCCTTAACCCAGAGCTATCACGCTTGCCTCTTAATTCTGGCAATTTAGATAATACTTCTGTCATAACAGTAGCCATGTCTTACAAAGTGATTTGTAAGGGCCTCCCTGATGTACTTGGCACCACAAAATCACGCACCTCCTGAGCGGGAGGCGAAGGTACTGACACGTGAGGAGAGTTAGTCGGCATAACTTCCCCCTCGTTGTCTGGTGATAATTTCTTTACATGTAAAGCCTGACTTTTATTTAAAGTGACATCAATGCATTTAGTACACAAATTTCTATGGGGCTCCACATTGGCCTTCATACACAGTGAACAAACAGATTAATCTGTGTCAGACATGTTTAAACAGACTAGCAATGAGACTAGCAAGCTTGGAAAATACTTTTCAAATAAATTTACAAGCAATATAAAAAACGCTACAGTGCCTTTAAGAAGCACAAAAAGCTGTCACAGTTGAAATAACAATGAACCAAATTAGTTATAGCAACCAAATTTTCACAGTAAATGTATTAAGTTAGCAAAGGATTGCACCCACCAGCAAATGGATGATTAACCCCTTAATACCCAAAAACGGATAAAAATTTAATAATTAACGTTTTTATCACAGTCAAAACACACTGTCACAGGTCTGCTGTGACTGATTACCTCCCTCAAAATGAATTTTGAAGATCCCTGAGCTCTCTAGAGACGACCTGGATCATGGAGGATGAAGTAGGAAGATTGTGACTGAATTTTTACTGCGCAAAAAAGCGCTAAAATAGGCCCCTCCCACTCATATTACAACAGTGGGGAAGCTCAGTTAACTGTTTCTATGCAGAAAACAAAGATAGCCATGTGGTAAAAATCATGCCCCAATAAGTTTTATCACCAAGTACCTCACAAAAAACGATTAACATGCCAGTAAACGTTTTGAACATACATTTTAAAAGTTATGAAGTGTTATTAATAAGCCTGCTACCAGTCGCTTTTACTGCAGTTAAGGCTCATACATTACTTCAGTATTAACAGTATTTTCTGAGTCAATTCCATTCCCTAGAAAAATACTTCAGTGTACACACACTCATCAGCCTAATACCAGTCGCTATCACTGCATTTAAGGCTGAACTTACATTACATTGGTATCAGCAGTATTTTCTCAGTCAATTCCATTCCTCAGAAAAATAATTTACTGCACATACCTCGTTTGCAGGGGGGCCCTGCATGCTATTCCCCTTTTCTGAAGTTACCTCACTCCTCAGAATGTGTGAGAACAGCCAGTGGATCTTAGTTACGTCTGCTAAGATCATAGAAAACGCAGGTAGATTCTTCTTCTAATGCTGCCTGAGACACAAACAGCACACTCCGGTGCCATTTAAAATAACAAACTTTTGATTGAAGAAATACACTAAGCTTAAAAACACCACAGACCTCTCACAACGACCTATCTTTAGTTAGGTTGCAAGAGAATGACTGGATATGACATGTGAGGGGAGGAGCTATATAGCAGCTCTGCTTGGGTGATCCTCTTGCAACTTCCTGTTGGGGAAGAGATATAATCCCATAAGTAATGGATGACCCGTGGACTGACTACTTAACAAGAGAAAACTATGGTGCTGCCTAGGAGTCTTAGAAATGTTGAAGGAGGCCTCGATCTGAAGACTATTCTGAATCCCTGGGCAACAATATTCAATACCCAGGGATTTCAAACAGACCAAGCTGAGGCCTTCTGAAAAAGCTTTAATCTGCCTCCTACCAGGTGATCTGGATCAGGAGACACACCTTCATTATTGACTTGGAAGAAGAGGCAGGCTTCTTGGGCTTCCAGGGAGTTACGGAATGATCACTCTTGAGAGGAAGAAGAGTGTGTTTGGTTTCTATATTGATAAAAGGAAAATGAACGATTAGGAGCCCTGCTTTTCCCTTTGATCTTTTACCTTGAAGGAGAAAAACTCTTTTACCTTCAGTGAATGTAGAAATGATTGTATCCAGACCAGAACCAAATAAAAATGTTCCTTGAAAAGGAAGAGTCAAAAATCTATATAATGTCAACGATTCCAACACAGATGAATGCATTGGCAGACCTAATGCAATCTAGAAAACGATCACCCATAGAGTCTTCTGATATATTATCAGACAAACTTTCGCACCATAAAGTAGAAGCCGCTGCCACGCAGGCTATACTAACAGCTGGCCTGAATAAGAAACCTGCTTGCTGAAAATCCTTTCTTTCAAAAGAGTTCTGTCTATGGAGTCCTGGAATGAAGTACTATCCTCCAAGGCAATAGTAGTAGTACGCTTCACCAAGGTGGAAATAAAACTGTCTACTTTAGAGATGGTCTCCGAAAGTTAAATAATAAGTAATGCCAGGCCTTCAACACTCTTTATTAATTATCTCCATAGTTGTATCAGGGTCTGGGAAAACCTCAGAAGATTGCTTGGAGTGTGCAGGAACTCATTTAAATTTGTCTCTGGCTACAGTAAAGGTAGTATAAACACTCAGGAAACTTCTCAGGAGTGTATCCCCTGGACCAATAAAAAAAAAAATTTGGAAACAAAATTACAGTTTTTAAAACCTTTATTTTACATGCAGATCTTTGCAATCCAATGATTTATTTCTGATGCATATAAAATATTTGAATGCCCCTTTACATAAATACTGTGGATCCAGATTTATGGACACTCGTTAGGCTGCTAAGGAGACTTGTTAACATGATTTCATGTTAAAAGTTTACAGAAGCTTGCTTCATCAATCCTTTCTAGAGTTTTGTTAGTTGGCGTTCCTGTGATTAACATATGTAGTAGTCAATGCATGAGATCTCACATGGTAAACGAGAATCATTAGCAGTGCGGAAATGCAATAATTTTAGCTGCAACACTTAAAGGGACAGTCAATTCCAAAAATATTATTGTTTAAAAAGATAGATAATCCCTTTATTACCCATACCCCAGTTTTGCACAGCCAACATGGTTATATTAATACACTTTTAACTTATGTGATTACCTTGTAGCTAAGTCTCTTTTGACAACCCCCTGATCACATGGCTATTTATTTATTATCTATTGACTTGCATTTTAGCCAATTAGTGCAGTGTCATCCACAACCCACGGGTGTGACCTCAATGTTATCTATATGGCTCTAATGAACTAGCAGTATCCTTTTGTGAAAAGCTAATAAAAAAGCATGTGTGATAAGAGGCTATCTTTAGTGGCTTACAAACAGGCAGACATTTAGAGGTTTAAATGTTATAAAGTATATTAATATAACAATGTTAGCTGTGCAAAGCTGGGGAACAGGTAGTAAAGGCTTTGTCTATCTTTTTAACCATTAACAATTTAGGTGTACACTGTCCCTTTAAGAAACACATGAAAATTGGGTTCTGCAAATATTAATAATTGCAAAATATTTGCATGTCTATTTTATTAGGAGTTGTCAAGATGAATACAGCAAGAACCATCTCAAACATGTTGGAGAAGGGTCTGGTCATAGATATTTCAGTGTTCTAGATGAGTGGTAAGGAGTTTTTACTTAAAGGAATAGGTCAAAAGTGAAATGTGCGTGGGTGCATTTCAATTTTAAATGGAAGCATTTTTGAAATAAACATTCATTACTAGGTTTCAGCAGCATACACAAATATGATGTGAGTGCCCTGGGCACCAGTATACCCCACACCTTCAGAGAGATACAACAGTGGCTTGTATGACACAAATTAAGTCTTCATTGACACAGTACATACCACCGACAGCTGTCTGAGCAGGCATGGGGTCACTCAGAGCATATGTGCATATGCCGTTGTAAACCAGTAATAACTTTAACTAGACACATTTTTGCTAAGTGAAGTACAATGAAAGAATGCTTCTATTTAAAATTGAAATGTATCCATGTACATTTAAATTTTGAACTTTTTATCTCTTTAAACTTTAGACAACCATATGGAATTCAATAATACTCTATTGCCCTTGTACAGTACCTTGTCTTATGGCTGTGTCTCGCTATTTTAAGCTAACAAGATTGTCTATTTTTTTCTTTTTTCTTTTATTTAAATAGAACATTCCTGTGAAATGGATGGGAAATAAATCAAATATCTCTAAATGGCTTCCAATACAGAGAAATAGGTATTTTCCATTGGGGATTACATCTAACATATTTAATAAATGGTCTCCAGATAATCTTCTGGTAATCAAAGATTTCTATGATGCAAATTCTAAGAACTTATATTATTTTAGTGAATTTCCGAAAGTTTTTCCAGAAGTCTTACTCAAACATAAATTCTATTTTCTCCAAGCTAAGAACTATATTGCAAGGCTGACTAGAAATTTTCCACAGATTTGGGATAAACATCCTTCAATGGAAGCTACTAATAGTGTGAAATGGTCGGTATCATCAATATATAAAATCTTAAGAACAGTGGATGGAGAAAAACAATTAAAAGACAATGAATAACTGGGCTAAGTCACTGGATGTTCCTGATCTGAGTAAGATCTAGGGAGATTTTATCTGTTATCAAGAAAATCAATTTAAAGCTTGAACAGAACAAATTAATAATACTGACTTATACATTTTAAGGAGTGGAAGAAAGAGATAGGGGAGGGTTAGCAACCAATTTTTCTTTTTAATATATATATATATATATATTTTATTATTATTTTTTTTCTGCGTTGAGATAAGAGGACAGGAAAATATATTTCATTAATAATTATTAGATAATCTAGTCAAACAGTTGGTTTTTACTTTTTTAGATGTAAGAAAGGCTATTGTTAATTCAGTCTGGGCTATGTTATTGCTATTTGACCTATAATAGCAGAGACAATTCAAACAATTCAAATCTCTGTATATTTAGGTATTATGAATGTCAAGTAATTGCTGAAGATATTTTTGATTATTGTTTTATATTGTCAAGAGATATTTTGAGATATTTTGTAATCATGAAAAACTTATAATTAAGATTTAGACAAAAAAAAACGAAAAAAATAAATAAAAATTAACATTTGCTAGGTTTTTTTTCACCACACTGTTTTATAGAGGATTATATTTTCGTTTAATTTGTTTGTCTGGTAATTTTTTAAAGCGTTGGTGTGTGATATCTGTATCCTTGAAATGAATGTGAACCCATTCTATGCAACAAGAAGTTAAAAGCTGCAAGACAGATACAGCTTACGATAATTATAATAAAGCTGATTTTCCACGCCCCAGCAAATATGTGCACTGGAGTACCAGACATCTCATTCTCCACTGCATTCATGACCTATGGGCCCTGTTCTGGACCGTCAAGATCTCAGCTGGTGGCTTTCCTTTAGATCTTGACACCCCCCATCGGTAACCCAGGTCAAGCAGGTTGATACTAACTGCTGCATTTGCTAAAACAAAGTTTTTGTTTTCTGGAAATGGAGGAGGTAACTTCAATTTTGCAAGTCCTACTCAAGGACTTTGAACATAAACTAGACAAAAGTATTTGATAGCGACTACTAGAGGTGAGATTCCTGAGAGAGATCCTTGACAACTGAAGACATGACCCGACATCGAACTAATGGCAGATACGCAGTTAAGTGACAGCGACTCCATGTTACCTGCATCAAGTTTGCCTAAGGCCGAGGTCAGCGTGGAGGAGGAGGAGAGTGCTAAGAGCCCTACACTTTTGTTAAGTGGATGCAACTATACAAGGGTCTGACGGTCAGCTGGAGAGATGATAGAGACTTACATGCAACTTTCAAGCCTTTCATAATGTGTCAGCCGGCCCCTGTCTTGTCCAGTCTTGATTATGCAGTTAAAGGGACACTGATTACTGAACCCAAATTTTTTATTTCATGATTCAGATAGAGCATGCAATTTTAAGCAACTTTCTAATTTACTCCTATTATCAATTTATCTTAGTTCTCTTGCTATCTTTATTTGAAAACTAAGGAATCTAAGCTTTTATTTTATTTAGTACTCTGGACAGCACTTTTTTTTATTGGTGGATGAATTTATCCACCAATCAGCAAGAACAACCCAGGTTGTACAACAAAAATGGGCCGGCATCTAAACTTACATTCCTGCATTTTAAATAAATATACAAAGAGAATGAAGAAAATTTGATAATAGGTTCAAATTAGAAAGTTGCTTAAAATGTCATACTCTATCTGAATCATGTAAGAAAAAATTTGGGTTCAGTGTCCCTTTAAGTATTGTGACTTACCTCTTGCTCCTTTCTGGGGCTGTGCAACCGACTCCCCGATGCGAGGCCTGGAGTTTTCATCTTCTATGGTGCATATTGATAGCTAGTACACGCTGGAGCCACAGGAGCCACATATCTGGTCGCTTATACCCCACACTCGAAGTAACCGAAAATATGAGCGCATTATTACAGATCTGCTCCTTAGATTCATCACCTCAGTACTCCTTATCCTCACCTAAAGGTCAGATGTACACCAGACAGGCCCAATAGAATATCAAGATAAGAGGGGAGTTGGGTGAGTGTTTGCTGACTTTATCACAAGTGGCCATTGTTGCTGGATTTACTGTTTTATCTGTTCACTAGATTATTCCTGTTATATTTTGTATTGCCAATTATTCTAAAGAATTTCAGCTAGATATCCCCCAATGATAGTATGCTATGGCATTACATATAAAACGTCTCCTCAATGCCCACTTTAAACATGATAGCATTAATATAATTACAGAGCAATTTAGGGCACCTTACAAGTCGATTAAAGAGCATTAATCTTATAATGATCTCTTACTATTTGGGAGTTGAATATTAATTCTATTTGCATAACTGTGGAATTATAACTCTTTAGTTGACATCCCTTATACTCTCAATGACCCCTCCTTAACAGCTAACACTTATGTAAGCATTTGTTTGGGTTTCTAAACAGTATGCTCTGTCACTCTCTGTAGTATGTGTTCTTGAAAACTTTAATCTACTTACCTCAGGGCTCATGTGCTCAGGAATCTATATATAAATATATACATGTAACCTGTCTAATCTCATATATTCAGTCTTCTGCAGCTCTTTATTCCCAAGACATAACTAATCTCTCCTACCTATGAAAAGCATTACTAGTATATCCCTTAAGAATGACTTGTCCAAGTATATACATCAATATAACAGCTCTTTGCAACATCCACCCCCTAACACAGGCTGCTTCGTACTATCACCAAGTATTATTGGAGCCTGAGTATGACCCTACTCCAATGGTAATAGCTTAGTCTATGTATGGGGAAAGTTCCAAAGAAAGGCAGCACAACCAATTATATCAAATTTTCTTTATTCCTTTTCACCAGGAGCAGGTACAAAATACAAGACTATGTTTCGGGCTCTCAACCCTTAGTCATGTCTAAAGTGTAATGTAGCACTTCACCTTAAGTACCTTTACACAGGTGTAGCTCCTCCCACCTTAATACATCATCACTTGCATCAAAATTTTATTAAAGGGATCCTAGCCCTCAATTATTTTAAATTAAAACAATACATCACACATTACTACTATATATACAGATTATCATAGAAAACAGCCATACCATCTTTCACAAGAATTGATTCCAATCATAATCTCTATTCATCCCCTTGGGGGTTAATGAATCAAGTTTGTGTATCCATAGCATTTCTCTCTTTTTTAAGAGAGATTCCCTATTCTGACCCCTTCTTGGGGGAGGTTCCGAGTTTATTATCTGAAACCTCAATTGTGCAATGGAATGACCTGCTTCCAAAAAATGGCATGCCACTGGTGCCTCCAATATAAATCTTGGCACATGGGAATTTAATTAAGTACACCACAAAACTAGCATTGCAGGTAAAGTAACCATTACTTCCATATTTTTGACCAGTATAGAGATGGTAAAAACTGTCAACCTTGAACAGACTGCCACAGCTGAAGCAGCCTAAGCAATTGCTCTTACCAAATTATCTCTTATGCTCGGTGGGCGGGTATAGGCAGGCATTGAAATATTAGCAAAAATCTTTACATTTGGATTGCCAATACTGCCTAACAATGCATTGAATAGCTGGACTTAAAGAGTTAAACTCAGAAATAAAAACCATCCTTTAAGTGCTCCTCATACCAATTCATGTACAAGTTTGCATAGGTATGGCGACATTGGATCCCATAGCTGTACCTTGTTTTTGGATGTAAAATTGTCCTGGAATAGGAAATAATTATAATACAGAATAATTTCCAACAATTTTATCAGGAACTGTTGCACACACTTAATTGCATCAATGCCACTATTGTGAGTAATGAAAGTGTATAAACTGACAAAGTCCAAACTGTAAAGAATGCATCTATCGTAATCATTTGTTAAATCATCAATTTTTAAGAGAAATTCATTAGTGTCCCTGATATATGACAGGCATTGTATAACAAAAGGCCTTAATACTTTGTCTAAATAAATAGACATATTTATGAAAATGGAATTTGTGCCTGCTATGGGGCGGCCCGGAGGTTTGGATCAGTTCTTATGCACTTTGGGAAGTGTGTAAAATACTGGTATCATATATTCTTGTTTAATCAAAAAAATCTTAGTGTCCATATCAATAACACCATGCAAGTAGCCGCTCTCCACCGTTTTTATTATTAACTTAAGAATTTGTTGTGAGGGATCATTGAGGAGTGGGCCATATATAGAACTGTCAGACAATTGTACTAATATCTCTTCTATATAATACCGTTTGTCTAATAAAATGCCCGCCCTTATCCACCTGTTTAAGGATCACATCTTTATTCATTTTTAAAGATATTAAAGCTTCACTTTCACTTTTCGAGAAATTCAGACCCCTGTTGTATCTATTATCCCTTTTCTTATGTTGCAACTGTTTACTATCACCTTTTACCAAAGTGATAAAGCTGTGAATGCTAGGATCACAAACAGCAGGTGTAAACTTACTTTTATTCCTCAAACCCAGCTGCCAACTGGATAACTCCTCACTTAATACATTAGAAAACATTTTGTTGTTAGCATTACTTACATGCTTGGCAAAGAAGGACTTATAAAGAACCTATGTAAGTCCTGTTCCAATTTGAAAAAGTCCCCCACAGTGTTCCTGCAAAAGGAAAAACCTTTACTTAATATGCTCTCTTGCGTAGATGTTAAAGTCATACCAGAAATATTAATTAATGAGGAGGTGAGGGAAGAGATATTTCACACAAAATATTCCCTCTAATCCTCTAGGAGGCGCTAGAGATAACAATGAATATGAGGTTAAACATATAGTATATAGTGACAGAACAAGAATCACATGTAATCTATTACCACAGACAATTGAATGGATATGAGAGAGTCCAAGAAAATGACAGCTCAGATCCTTAAAGAGCATGTTTGATTGTAGAAAAAGATCCAGGAGGCAGCTCTCTAACAGCATACAACGATGGACGATCTGTTATAAAGAGATAATAGATAGAGGCGCCAATGGTGCAGATCAATGAGGACTCTCAAGGGTTACCAAATGAGAGATATACACAGGGTACTCACTTTTAATGAAGGCAATCAGTTATGCCCATAGGAGCAGGCTGGATTTTTGCAGTAGTCCAGCTAACTGATCAAGGCCCCACAGGCAACTCCAAAGTGCATAGGATCATCAGGTCTAAGATGTAACCCAGGCAGGTATACAGGCAGGATAGTGGGATTAGGGACTCACACCATAATAGTAGCGTAGCACCAAGATATAGCGGACACTTCAAAGTTGGTAAAATAAAAACAAATTTATTTAAAAATTGTAAAATACACAACTTATACCAGTGCCAAATGTAATCTTGGATAAAAAGAGATACCATGCAACGCGTTTCTCAGTAAAAACTGTTTCATCAGGCATGCACAATTGGCGCCTCTATCTATTATCTCTTTATACCAGAAATATAGATTACATTTGGCGGTTTCCTCGGCGTGTCGTTCTCCTCAGTTGTGGCATATTGCTCTAAGTGGCACTTTGCTGGGTGGTGCCTCCACCTCCCTCTGCGACCCTTTCGTCAGATTCCCGAGATGAGGAATTAGAGGTTGTTTCCATGTTGCTGCCTTGTCTTGATGATCTCTGGAAGCGTCTGGGGAAACTGGAAGTGTACCCTCTATCTCTTCCAGTCGGATCCCGGGTCCAACGATAAACTGAACCCGTCTGATAATCATGTTCATCACAGAGAAACTTTGTACAATTTTTAGTTTCCATCTCTTTACAAAGCTCTGCAATTTTGGTATTGGTCTCACTGATCATCTTTTCAATATCACATGCTTTACCAGGCTCCGTCATAGAGACCTCCAACTGCTTAATCTCATCACGTTGGGAATCAATTGTCTTCTCTTCAAGGTATACAGTAACCTTTTTGGTGTGTACAACCTGACGGCTTGAGTGCTGGATCTCAATTAACATTATTAGTCTATGTATGGGGAACTTTCCCATAAAGTTCTTACACGCCACTTCTCCTTGATCTGTGTACCTGAGTTGTCTTAAGTATATATTAATGTAATAGCATCATTTAGGAATTTACTCATAATCTCATTAGTCAGTTCATACAAATCAAGACAAGTAATCCCTAGGCAACTCATGCTAGTTACACAGGCTGACCATATAATATTCTATAGTCTTTGGGATTTACTGATTTAGTGCAGCCTTCCCTTGATTACGTGGCAACCACTTCATATATTGTATATACTCATACAGAGAAATTGATGCTGGGACTACTCATATGGAGGTCCTCTCACATATCTATTGTTATATGTATATTTGTTTTTGTGTTTTATTTGTACAATAGGTTGTCACAAGATGTAAGAGTTTGATCTTAGTAAATACAAATATGGTTTTGTAGCAATATTTGATACCCAGAGGTTAATAATGAATTAGTGGGTTAATTAATATTGCAGTTAATACAGAAGTATTCTTAGTTTCTAGCAACACCTGAGAACAGCTAAGGAACGAGATTATCCTGATTAAACTGAAAAGCAGGATAAGTGAATAACTTAGTAACCTTTTTTTAATTAATCTTGCTGTAAAAATGAGGCAGTCCAAAGATTATTGTAATCAAAAAGGCAAATATGTACAAGAAAAAGATATCATAATCCAGTTTGTGCAAAAAGTTCCCAAGTAGGTTAGTTTAGAAATGATTAAACAATTCCTTTAGTTAGAGAAATAAATACAGTTCCTTTTCTTAAGGATGAAATAATAAGTGGTGCAGTTTGAATCAGTAACAACCTTAACTTCAGTTTGCAACAATTAATTAGTAGCAAGATATTCAATGAAGACAATTAATGTTAGCACAGTTCATTGTATGAAATGAAAATACTTGCGGTTAGTTGCAGTCCTTGAAAATGCAGGTAATCAACAGCTGTTGTGAGAGCTTTACACAGAAAGGATCCGGAATGACTTTAGAGAGAGATTGCTTCTAATTAGCAGAAGGAGATTCAGTGATGATCAGCTGTGAGAGGAAGCATGCAGAGGAGCAGTGAGCTGGATTATAGGGAAAGGAAAAGCAGATTCAGTTAGTGAAGAGATCCTGATACAGCGGAGGCTTGACTTGAACTGGAAACAGGAAGCAATCACAGGAAGTTGTCCTTGAGCAAGCAGGTGCAGTAGCAGGTGCAGTAACAACTACACTCTATGTGAACAAAATAATCAAGCAATAATAGCTTGAGATGTGATGTTTAAATATGCTGGAAAAATAGGAGGAGCCATGATGTCATTTATGACAGGCTATGATATATGACAGGCTATGATAGAAGCATTGCACAAGAGTAAACTAAACAGGAAGCTAGTAGATCTCACAGGTCAAACGCTGCCATACTCAAATATCGGAATGTTCATGGACTTAAGGATGGCCTTTAATTTGACTATTTCAGATGCTTGATCTCCTTCCCTCTAGTTATACATCTAAAACCAGTAGCGGGGATTCTCCAGACCAGATATAACATTCTATACTTTTTATATATCTCTTACCTCCTCCATTTTCATTTTCATCTACATAGTCTTCAAAATTACTAGTTACATTGGCAGTACTAATCTAGTTATTATTCTATGTTATTATACATTATTTTATGATACTATGCCATCAACTTATCAAAAACTTAAACTATCATAAGGTCCAAGAGTGACCGTCTATATCATAAGATTTCCCCTATCGTGCAATTTATGATCATCTGGGTCAATGAGTGACGCTCTGATGGTTTGGGAAAACTTATCTTACCTAAAATGAGGGTCCATTTCCACCTATAGATTACCATTATAGAAGATTGAATTCGCTCTGATTTCTGGATAATACATACCCTGGTGTATAATTCATAATGGTATACCTTGATTTAATCCTTTACCAATAATGTATCACCTATTATGTTTTTGGAATGTTTGATCTGTGCTGTGTCTTTTAACACTTAAATTTTTTTTTTATATATATATATATATATATATATATATATATATATATATATATTAACATGAACTGGATTTGAATCTTGTCAAATAAATGGAGCCTCTGCTACAAAACACATATAGCAACAGCTAATTTATACTAGCAAATATATTTGTACAGCTTTATACCAATGAAATAGCTACTAATTAGCAACAGGGATCTGGGACAGAGTCATAGACGCTCATGAGGGGCCTGTGGTGAAGGAGAGATCATGTTTGAAAATAATTGAGTGTCGCTTCACCTATATTTCCTACAGATTCATTAGTAGGTTTTCCTGCAATTAATACTTAATACTTACAGTATATCCCACACATGAAAAACAGTTGAAACAAATACAACAGCAAAGACTTTAGAAAACAGCTTTAAACAGGGTTTATATAATTGTAAGTGTAAAATATTTGCAAGTCTATTTTGTTATAGAAAAATGATCTCGCTGGATAAGAGGAGAGGTGTTTGATAGAACTTACTGAGGTGATGACTGAGTGCATTGCCAGGATTTTTCACCTACACTAATGCCAAACACAGGGAATTTATATAGGGGGATATTTATCAGAGCCTCAACTTTGTTGCATACGCTGGCACCAATATGCTTGCCTAACATTGCGGCCGCGTATCTCAATTTGCTCTCCTTATTTATAAATAAAGCCAGCAAAAAGACATGCACCAAGTACGGGGCGATGAGCATCAGGCTGTTGTAAACTAGCAGTCATCGATCTTGCATCTTTTCGGCTTCTTCCCAACTTTATTTATACCCTCTCACTAAATGCCGTCACTATACTTAAATGTTTAACCCCTATCCCGCCACTCCCCAACCCCGCCGCTACATAAATAAAGTTATTAACCCCTATTCCGCCACTTCCCAACCCCGCCGCAACATAAATAAAGTTATTAAGCCCTATTCTGCCGCTCCCCAATATCGCCACCACTAAATAAACATATTAACCCCCTAAACCTCTGGCCTTCCACATCACCACCACTAACTGTTGTTGTGAACCTAGCGCTAGAAGCTTAGCCTTAGGCTCACTACCAGGAAGTCCCCTAGAAGACTTCAGGAAATACAGAGAAACGAGTGGGGAAGGGAGCGCTTAGAAGCTAAAAGGCTAAAAATGTAGATATAGAATACAATTTTAATTACAAAGAAATAAAATATAACAATGTCATAAAAAAGTTGTTAAAACCTACATGATCCATGCTAAAGTTGAGTGAATAGGCACAAGGTGACACTGAGGTATATCAGTGGTGACAATAGGGTGGCAGATACAATCTATATCTAATAGTATATCTATATAAGATAATAAAATAACTAAATGAACAATCCTAATTGTATAAACCAAGAAAAACAAACAAAAACAAACACTGATTAAGTGAAGCAAACAGTAGTGAGGACTAGCAGTAAGTCCAAATAACAAAACCAATATCAATAACAAACACTTAATCAAAAATCAATCTCTAACAAAGGTAGTGCTAAAAGATGTGAATTAATGTGTAAAAATGATGATTAGATGATGGCAAATCCTTATGAGTCCATCCCTAACTATCCATAGTGGGTACTGGGAGTGTCCTGAAAATTATGTGATCCAAACCAGAAGTCCTGTAATCCAAAAAAATGTGATGGAGTAAATACACAAAAGCGCAAAAATGGTGACAAAAGTAGCAAATAAAGTTCCAATGTATACGTGAAAAAAATGAGTGATGGTCAGTGGTGGTACTCTAGGTGGGTTTGGGAATGCAGGTATAAAAACATATAAAAAATTATGATTTTAAAAGCACAAAAAAGCTGAAAATTATGAAAAAAACATGATGAAAAACTGATGAAAAACCTGAAAATAAAAGAAAAATACAATGGAGCAATAAAGTTTGTACACTTAACTAATATTAAAATATACTTAACTAATATTAAAATATAGCTAATATTAAAATATAGCTCACCAGTATGTCAACGCGTTTCGGCCTTGTCAAAGGCCTTTTTCAAGACTATACTGTATACAGTGAACTGGGAGCTTTTATAGTGATATTTTGGCCGGTTTTTAGCATCAAACCTTATAGGCTCCGCCCCTTCCTGTTACAACAGATGCTTGCTGGGAGATTTCCTTTATTCTTTCTAATGTTGGTTATACTTCTACTATTTCAAAAATTATGGTACTGAAATGTTGCACATGTATTTCATTTTGCATGTATATGTGATCCTCTTAGTGCTGTATTACCTTTAGTGTTGAGGTTTCCTTGTGTTTATCTTTCATGCTTCTTTAGTGACGCGCTTGTGCGTCACTTCCGGTTTGCGCGTGTGTGTGCGGGTCATCACTTCCGGTTTCGGTAAGTGTGTATGTAACGCTACTTCCAGTTTCGGTTTGACCGGTTGTTTGTTTACGTTTTCAATTTCATTGTACGGTAGTCTAATCATTTATGCATGTTTATAAGAGCATATTGTGAATTAAGTACTTGTTATATCTAATATATCATACGGCTAAACCTGATTTCAAAGGGGCTCATTAATTCCCTGATCAGTGAGTTCCAAAGGCAATATTTGGTGACTTTGGGGACTACAAATAAATTCGGTGACTTTGGGGACTACAAATAAATTCAGGATAAGTATTAAAATTGTGAATTATAATTTTTTTTAGGTGATAAAATCGTATATAGTTGTACAGATCTATAGGTATCTAAGAATGTGGGTAAAAACACTTCTATATGATCAAATAGACAGCGATATGTATCATGTACGATCTTTGTTAAGGCACATACGTTTTGACACATTATTGTCTACACTAATCTACATTCCCTTCATATTTTTTCACTGGTGTTATAGAGATATAAAGATCGGAGACACTAGTTCAGCAAACCGCAAGCACTTACTATATGGTTTCATATACATGATACATACTTGCTGTCTATTTGACCACAAGTAAGTGACTTTAAGGTCCCATGTACATGATGCATATCGCTGTCTATTTGATCATATAGAAGTGTTTTTACCCACATTCTTAGATATCTGTAGATTTGTACGATTTTATCACCTAAACATTTTTATTATTCACAAGTAAGTGACTTTAAGGTCCCATGTGCATGATACATATCGCTGTCTATTTGATCATATAGAAGTGTTTTTACCCAACCTTATTACAAGTACTACATTACCAAAAAAAAAAACTAAGTTACAAAAAAAAACCCCACTAAATTATGAAAAATAAAAAAACACATTATCAAAAATAAAAAAGAATTACACCTAATCTAATAGCCCTATCAGAATAAAAAAGCCCCCTCAAAATAAAAAAATAACTCTAGCCTACAATAATAATACTACCAATGGCCCTTAAAAGGGCCTTTTGTGGGGCATTGCCCCAAATATAAAAAACAAACAATGTAAATAGTGAGATAATACGCTAAAACAATTTCCTTTAGAAAGCTCCTCACTAACTAGCGCACTCCTGAAAAGCAACAATGCTAAAAGAACATGTATCAGCACCTAGTGGGACTGTAATACTATACAGCAATACTATACAGCAATTGAGAAGCAAGATATTAAATAAGTATATTGCAGGATAAACAATTCAAGTACCATAAAATGATTCACTGGCTGAAGCCGTTAATACATGCAGTCGCAAGGCTCAAAGTCTTTTTGCAATAAACAAATAAGAAATGCGGCTTACATTTGAAGAAAAAAAGTCTCACACATCACAAATAATTCTAGAAACTTTAGGTGCTGTCTGATGAAATCTAGATAAAATGTCCCAGAGTCCGGCTGCTCTTATATTGCCTGACGGCCAAATCAGGTAGATGTATCTAAAAAATACAGAAAAAACAAAGATCACACAACAGAACTCTAAGTGTAGTATTATTTATTACAAATGACTTTCACATTAAAATTGTCCCAAACCCTTTTGTCAAACTACTCACAAAAGGTACCCTCAAACATATGAGGTATGTATGAACGTTCACTGATCCAAACACCGTGATCTCACGAAAATGAATTGGCGTCCGTGCAGAGGTTCCCACTTGGCTCAGTCAGCTGGGCACTTCTAAGGGTTATTCACCTCCGTTCTCACACAAGTTATGTCTCTCACGTCTCTCACCGGCAATTTGGTACCAGAGAACAAACTGTCTGAGTGTCCGTAACAACGTAACAGCGTCAATGAAGTAAAGGGGGGCGTGCCCCAAATATATCAGCTCTGTTACCTGTAAAAAAAAGTACAAACATACCCCCCAACAGTTAAACCCACCACCCACCCAACCAAACCCCCCAATAGGATTAGAGCTGCTAAAATCCTAATTGGCTGTTCCAATCAGAAAATAGGATTTTAGCAGCTCTAATCCTATTGGCTAATTGAAATCTTTCAGCCAATAGGAATGCAAGGGATGCCATCTTGGATGACGTCACTTGCATTGAAGTTCCAGTTTACGGCGGCATCTGGGTGAAGACTTCTAGTCGCCTGGATGAGGACTTCTCCGGCTGGATGAAGATGGAAGAGGCCGCCCGGATGAAGAATTCTTGCTGCCTGGATGATGACTTCTCCGGCTGGATGGATCCTTCAAGTAGGATTTCAAGAACTGTAAGTGGATCGTTGGGGGCTAGTGTTAGTTTTTTTTAAAGTTTTTTTTGTGTGGGTTTTATTTTTAGATTAGGTTCTGGAATGTAAAAGAGCTAAATGCCCATGTAAATGTCCTTTTCAAGGCAATGGTGAGCTTAGGTTATTTTTTAGATAGGGTTTTTATTTGGGGGAGTTGGTTAGGTGGTGGGTTTTACTGTTGGGGGGGTGTTTGTATTTTTTTTTTTGTACAGGTAAAAGAGCTGATATCTTTGGGGCAATGCCCCACAAAAGGCCCTTTTAAGGGCCATTGGTAGTTTATTGTAGGCTAGGGTTTTATTTATTTTGGGGGGCTTTTTTATTTTGATAGGGCTATTAGATTAGGTGTAATCCTTTTTTATTTTTGATAATGTGTTTTTTGATTTTTCGTAATTTAGTGTTTGGTTTTATTTGTAACTTAGTTATTTTTTGTGGTAATGTAGTAATTTTAATAAGGTTTAATAGTATATTTAAATAATTTGAGTAGGGTTAGGGTTTTTAATTATGTAATTTAGTTAATTTAATTGGTAGTTTAATTTCAATGTAGTATAATAGTTAGGGTAGGTTTATTAATAGTTTAAAATAGTTTATTTTAATTCTACAGGTAAGTTTAAATTTATTTGAAGATAGGGATGTTGCAATTTTAATTTAAAGTTAGCGGGTTGTTAGGTTTAGGGGTTAATAGCTTAATTTGGTTTATGGTGATGTGGGGGGGCTGACGGTTTAGGGGTTAATAGGTTTAGTTAGTGGTAGTGATGTGGGAGGCCAGGGGTTTAGGGGTTAATAAGTTTATTTTGTGGCGGCGGTGTTGGGGAGTGGCGGAATAGGGGTGTTTAGACTCAGGATTTATGTTAGGGTGTTAGGTGTAAACGTAACTTGTTTTCAACCATATAAATCAATGGGATATCTGGCAGCATTGAACATAAGCTTTCGGTGCTTTCAGACTCCCATTGATTTCTATGGCATCCACGGCCTCCAGGGTGGTGGATTGAAAACCTGGTACGCTGGGATGGAATAGCTGCGAGCGTACCTGTTAACTATTTGATAAATGGGAAAAAGTGTCAAATAGAGCAGAATGTGTATTCGGAACATCTGTAATGACGTAAGCATCGATCTGCGTCGGATTGAGACTGGCGGATCATATGTTACGTTACAAATTTCAACATTTGCCAGTCTGTAGGCTTTGATAACTTGGTCGGATCAAGCTCGCCACAATTACGCTGTGGAATTCCGGCATATTTACGGTTAAGGCTTTAATAAATATCCCCCATAGATTCTATCGCCCTGTAAAACATCTTGTTTCATGGTTGTGTCTAGGTATTTCAATCCTGAAGAGATTGTTGATTATTTTACTTTTTTTTTCTTTCTTATGTATATATTAGAGTGGATAGTTTTATCAAGGGTGTTTTCCCCCATTTTAATTTATTTGTTTGTTTTTGAAGGCACTTTAATGATGCCAGTATCCTTCAAACTATAGCCTAGTTTATGTGTTGAGAAGTGAATAATTATGAGATAGATGCTGCTTCATTGATTGAGAATAACTTGCAACTTGCAAATGGGACAAGGGGCAAATACAAATCACTTTGAATTGTTTAATTTTTGAGTTGCAATGTTGAGGTGTTTTTGTAATAACATTTATTGAACAGGTTTTATTGAATCTGGGCTACTGATTAGTTGTGTGTATATCTGGCGGCTATACATTTAATCTACAAGTTTCAAAAGCACCACACCGAACACAAAAAATGTTGCACAACAAAACAAAAATGTAAAACTACATGCAGGGAAAAAAACGGTCAGACGCGTTTAGGCTCACGCCTTCATCTGTGAACTAATCATATTCAGGTGTAGTGCATGTATATACCCCTGGGAAGGATCTGATAGGACAAAGGAGAAAGAACCAATAAAGTGAAAAAGGTAGGTATGTACCTCCTATTTAACTGTTGCAGCCCTAGGAAAGAAAATGTAAGAATGGGCTTGCTGGTCTATAAGTTAATATATAGCATTGTATAAACTCACGGTTACTGGCACACTCACATTAAAATCCATAGTGGATATTAGAGCGTATTCATATTGTAGCACTCTATGAACAAATGATAAGCTTGTAAACACCAAAGCAATTTTGAAAAATGAATTAATAAATAAACTATGCCAGTATTCCTAAATTCACATTTGTAGCTTAAGAAAGAGAGCATAAAAATTATTATATGTGTCTCTATCTGTCAAACATGTATTATGCAAAACAAATACCAGTATACACATCAGTTTCATACGCAATGCTGTACACTTAACATTAAATATGATATGACAGTTTGCAAAAATTCTATATTATTATGCAGATTGTAAACACATCATTCTTGATCACCAAGGCTGAATTCATCAAAATAACCATTAATCATTATTAGACATATCAAAATAATAGCATTTAAAGAGCATCCTTAAATACATGATTATGAAGGGAGAAAGGAAATTAAAGCCAGACATTGATAATAACAGAATCAATGTTGAAACCATTGGGGACACGAGACCTTAGGGTAAATATCCAAAAGACCTCCATTCATGCCAAGAGGATGTCTAAATTGCCCCCTTTTATCGGTCACTTAACTTGTTACTAGCCATGCGATGTCCTTAAGCAGGCAGCCATGTTTTTCAATGAAATGCTGAACATGCATTAATAGATGCAATGTCATTAAGATGTTCCCGGATCCTTAACCTCACTTCTCTCATAGTAATACCTATATACGCTAAATTGCATTCTTGGCAGATAACCAGGTACACCACGTATTTGGATCTACAACTGGTGCAATGGTCTAGATTATAAATTATCAGTGTCGCCCTGGATTGAAATTGCTTGGCCACCAGAGTATGTCCGCATGCTTTGCAGTTCTGTTTGCTGCATTTAAAGTGACCTTTACAGGACAACCAACTACTGTTTTATGACGGATCATAATGGGGGACAAGCAATTACCCAGAGTTTGATTGTGTCTGGACACAAAGCGACAACCTTTCTTAATTATAGGATTTAATGATTCATCTCCCATAAGAATGTGTAGATTTTTTCTGATTATTTTGACAACTTCGTCATGCTGTCTACTGAATCTAGTACTAAAAATAATTCTTTCATCCTTTCCAGAGTGATTCCTAGATAGAGTCTTGTCACTTAGTAAGGTGGACCTATCAATAGATTGTACCTGTAATAGAGCTATATTTATTGTGATCTTGATCTGTATTTCTATTGTCACACGCATGAATGATATAATGAACTCAGAATATATGTAATACAATATAACTGCTAGTCCATGCAGTTACTATTCTATGTTACCATAAAAAAGTTTTTTAGGTGTACACAATGGGCTTAATGTACTAAGAAGTGGAGGCTGCTGGGAGCCCTTGCAGAGCACATGCAAACATGCTTATCGGAAGTTAAGAAGCAGCAGTCACATGACTGCTGCCTCTTAATCTATCCGCCACCTCTGAGGCAGACAACAGTGTGCGTTGCTCACATGACACATGGGGCCCAGTGTAGTGAAGACGATCGATATAAATATTAAAAGTAAATAAGAAGAATCTAGTGAAACATTTTCAGTACTTATAAATAACTTAACTTATAAATGTCCATACTGTAGAAGCTTAATAGGACACATACTATTATATATATTCTGAGTATGTCATTTAAATGTGTACTTGACTTAGTACTGTTTTCAAAACAATTATTTTTTTTTATTGACTAAAAACTTTTAAAAGTTTACTAGTCATACATTTTTTTTTATTAAATAAATATAAGTTCTTAAAAAAAAGTCTGAAACTGACTCATTTGGTTTAGCATCAGTTTTGTATCTATCATAGATTTTTGGTAATGCACTACATGAAATGCTCATTTAAAGGTCACTTCCACTAACCTATACTATTTAAACTGAAGGGCTGAAGAAAGATTGCTTCTGACTAATGTTCATTTAATAAGTTCTTTCAATTCCTCAGATGGAACAGAGTGGTTTCAGAGTAGGTGGATAGAAATGCAATTTGTGACCTTTAAAACCAGGAAATTACCACAACATTAAGTGAATCAAAATAGATAGATAATCAGAATAATAAAAAAGTCTCTGAAGATGTAAGAGATTATATTGCACTTTTTTTAATCTTTAGAGAACTAGAGAGGCACTTAAATGACATCAGCAGGCATTTTAATTAATACACTATATCCTATAGGAAAATGCACCTGGGACCAGGCCAGGGAATATACAAGTCTTGTCAACAACTATAAAGATAACAGAGTGACATCAATTTGAAAATATCAGAATAATGTGTCTGGTAAGAAAATTGCCTTTTAACTAAGACTTAGCCTATGACAAAATAAAATGGATTTTATCTTAGATGCCTTTCTAAAGGATAACAGTTATTTGTATTATTACCTTTAGCTTTCTTTGTTCTGGATTATTATATTGCATCACTTTCGGCTAGATTTAGAGTTTGTGCGTTAGCTACGCGTGCTTTTTTTCTCCCGCACCTTTTAAATACCGCTGGTATTTAGAGTTCACAGAATGGCTGGGTTTTCAGTGCGTTAGGCTCCAAAAAGGGAGCATAGAGCATAATTTAATGCCACTGCAACTCTAGATACCAGCGGTGCTTACGGACGCGGCCAGCTTCAAAAACGTGCTCGTGCACGATATTCCCATAGAAAATAATGGGGCTGTTTGAGCTGAAAAAAAACCTAACACCTGCAAAAAAGCAGCGTTCAGCTCTTAACGCAGCCCCATTGTTTTCTATGGGGAAACACTTCCTACGTCTGCACCTAACACTCTAACATGTACCCCGAGTCTAAACACCCCTAACCTTACACTTATTAACCCCTAATCTGCCGCCCCCGCTATCGCTGACATCTGCATATTATTATTAACCCCTAATCTGCCGCTCCCTACACCGCCGCAACATACATTATAGTTATGTATGTATAGTTATGTACCCCTAATCTGCTGCCCCTAACACCACCGACCCCTATATTATATTTATTAACCCCTAATCTGCCCCCCACAATGTCGCCGCCAGCTACCTACAATAATTAACCCCTAATCTGCCGATTGGAGCTCACTGCTACTATAATATATGTATTAACTCCTAAAGCTAAGTCTAACCCTAACACTAACACCCCCCTAAGTTAAATATAATTTTTATCTAACGAAATAAATTAACTCTTATTAAATAAATTATTCCTATTTAAATCTAAATACTTACCTGTAAAATAAACCCTAATATAGCTACAATATAAATTATAATTATATTGTAGCTATTTTAGGATTAATATTTATTTTACAGGCAACTTTGTATTTATTTTAACCAGGTACAATAGTTATTAAATAGTTAATAACTATTTAATAGCTACCTAGTTAAAATAATTACAAAATTACCTGTAAAATAAATCCTAACCTAAGTTACAATTAAACCTAACACTACACTATCAATAAATTAATTAAATAAACTACCTACAATTATCTACAATTAAACCTAACACTACACTATCAATAAATTAATTAAATAAACTGCCTACAATTATCTACAATTAAACCTAACACTACACTATCAATAAATAAATTAAATATAATTCGTACAAATAAATACAATTAAATAAACTAACTAAAGTACAAAAAATAAAAAAGAACTAAGTTACAAAAAATAAAAAAATATTTACAAACATTAGAAAAAAATTACAACAATTTTAAACTAATTACACCTACTCTAAGCCCCGTAATAAAAAACCAAGGCCCCCAAAATAAAAAAATGCCCTACCCTATTCTAAATTACAAAAGTTCAAAGCTCTTTTACCTTACCAGCCCTTAAAAGGGCCCTTTGCGGGGCATGCCCCAAAGAATTCAGCTCTTTTGCCTCTAAAAAAAACATACAATACCCCCCCCAACATTACAACCCACCACCCACATACCCCTAATCTAACCCAAACCCCCCTTAAATAAACCTTCACCATGCCAGGTATCACCGATCGTTCCAGGCTCCGAAATCTTCATCCAAGCCCAAGCGGGGGCTAGACATCCATCATCTGGCTGAAGTCTTCTATCAAGCGACGGCTGAAGAAGTCCAGAAGAGGCTCCAAAGTCTTCATCCTATCCGGGAAGAAGAGTAGATCTGGACCGGCAACCATCTTCTTCCAAGCGGCATCTTCTATCTTCATCCAATGACGACCGGCTCCATCTTGAAGACCTCCATCGCAGACCCATCTTCTTCTTCTGACGACTTCCCGACGAATAACGGTTCCTTTAAGGGACGTCATCCAAGATGGCGTCCCTCGAATTCCGATTGGCTGATAGGATTCTATCAGCCAATCGGAATTAAGGTAGGAAAATTCTGATTCAAGTTCAATCCGATTGGCTGATTCAATCAGCCAATCAGATTGAGCTCGCATTCTATTGGCTGTTCCGATCAGTCAATAGAATGCGAGCTCAATCTGATTGGCTGCTGTGGGGGGACCTCGGTTTAGGGGTACATAGGTAGTTTATGGGTGTTAGTGTACTTTAGAGCACAGTAGTTAAGAGCTTTATAAACCAGCGTTAGCCCAGAAAGCTCTTAACTACTGACTTTTTTCTGCGGCTGGAGTTTTGTCATTAGATTTCTAAAGCTCACTTCAGCCACGACTCTAAATACCAGCGTTAGAAAGATCCCATTGAAAAGATAGGATACGCAATTGACGTAAGGGGATCTGCGGTATGGAAAAGTCGCGGCTGGAAAGTGAGCGTTAGACCCTTTAATGACTGGCTCCAAATACCAGAGGGCGGTAAAAACCAGCGTTAGGAGCCTCTAACCCTGGTTTTGACGGCTACCGCCCAACTCTAAATCTAGGCCTTTGTTTGTTCTTTTAAACTGCATAAGTGTGTGTGTGCGCGTGCATGTGCACGTGTAAGTGTATATATAAAATGACTGCCGCTTCTTCAAGGGACAGCCAAGTCCAAAACTTTCATGTTTCAAATAGGGCATGTAATTTTAAACAACTTTCCATTTTATTTTTATCACCAATTTTTCTTTGCTTTTTTGGTATTCTTAGTTGAAAGCTAAACCTAGAAAGGCTCAAATGATAATTTCTAAGCCCTTCAAGGCTGCCTCTTATCACATGCTTTTTATTTGCTTTTCACAACAGGGGAGAGCTAGTTCATGTAAACCATACTGTATAGATAACATTGTGATCACGCCCGTGTCAGACACTGCACTAATTGACTAAAATGAAAGTCAATAGATAATTAATAAAATGTCATGTGATCAGGGGGCTGTCAGAAGATGCTTAGATACAAGTTAGTTACAGAAGTAAAAAGTGTATTAATATAACAGTGTTGGTTATGCAAAACTGGGGAATGGTTAATAAAGGGATTATCTATTTTTTAAAACAACAAAAATTCTGGTGCTGACTGTCCCTTTAACTAGCAGTTTGCTGGCTTGCTTGAGCAAACCTGCACTGCAGCTGCCTCTGTAGCTCGATAACTTGAGGCACATAACTCTGTTACTCAATTTGTTTCAGTTTTGAGACACAAATACTATTTTCCCTCTAAAATTTCATAAGATTTTTGTTCGAAATGAATTATCTATGAAACTTTTAGAGAAACTAAATAAAATAGGAGTGTACATTCTTCAAATAAACACTGCATAAAATAATAGTAATGAAGGTTAAATACACTTATAGCCATGGATGTCTGTATCTGAATTCCAGGGGGGAGAATGCACCCTCCTCTCTCTCGAAACTCCCATGGTGTTAGCTCTGACATTAAAGTTTTTTTTTAAATCTTAATTTTTGCATTTTGTTTCATAATAAAATTTTGAAATGTTCATTACAACATGTAATTTTAACGCTTGTGTCACCCTAACCTCGTGAATTGGTTAAACACATATTTAAATATCACTCAGGAGTCACAAAACACTGCTAATTCTGAGCAAACACTGCCGCTGACACAATTAGCAGCGACAATTGCACAGCTGGGTCATGCAACTAGTGCTGCTGATTTGTTTAGTGACCGTTTATGCTCAGGACCACCAGTGCTCTGTGGTTCCTGAGGAGTACTTTAAAGGCACATAATATTCTTTCTTTCAATATTCAAATAGAGTCAGTCAAGGCAGTTCAAAAAATATTTTAGGTAGGATGAAAAGCAGAGGAGAGACGGTAAGCCTTTCTGAATAGCTGTGTTTTCAAAGAGCGACTGAAGCTATGCAAAGCTGGAGCAGTGTTGAGAGTTCCAGAGGAAAGGAGCAGCACATGAAAAGTCTTGAATGCAGGAGAGGTTCGTAGAAATAATAGAAGTGGAAAGAGGTTGAACAAACAGGATGCGTCAGGGAGTATTTGGAGATGAGAAAGGGAATATAATTGGAAGTGAGGCTGTTAAGAGCTTTATAGGTTAGGGTAATTACTTTGAATTGTATTCTGGAGTGTATGGAGAGCCAGTGTAGAGACTGGCAGAGTGGAGCAGCTGTGGTAGATTAGTGACTTAGGTGGATGAGTCTAGCTGAAGCAATCATAACAAATTTGGGGGGTGGGGCGGCATTTTGGAAGGACATTTAGAAGTAGATTGCAGTAGTCAAGGTGTGACAAAATGAAGGAATTAATTATTATTTTTGTAGTTTCTTGAGTAATGAAAGGACAAATTGCGTAGATGTGCACGGCAGGATTTGGCGAGAAACTTTGCATGTGGAGTAGGTTCCTGACTTGGGAAACTGCCTGCTCTCATTTACGGTGAACAGACAATGGACATAATATACGTCTGCTGCCTAGATGTATGTCTCCCCTGCTTACAACTGACCAATCACGTGAGAGCAGGGCCTGTGGATCACAAACATAAGTAAGAAGACTCAAATGAGGACCCCAAAGCAGCATCTGCTGCTTAGTACATGGAACCAGATGTTCTAGTTTAGTATATTAAAGAGTGGAAATTAAATAAATGACACATTTTTGTGCATAAAATACTATTAATAATACATTTATATTCACTTAAAATTTTTAATTACATTTTGAAAATTGTGCAGCCACAAATTTTAATACCTAAACTAAGCCAAAACAGATGTGCTATATTAATTACTAAGGCAATGACAGAAAAAGCTTACATTTAATCAGAGTACATAC